>NW_025952954.1:0-283488 GCF_021653875.1 Nematocida major
GAATTAATTTGCTACTCTATTGGCTCTGCGGGTAAATTCAGAACTGTTCTCAGATAGTCTATTTGCTTGGAAAACAACCCCTCGTTATTTACCATAAACTCCTCGCAATCTAGCCCTTCAGTTCTGTCGTAATATATCAAGCTGATTGTGCTGTATGTGAAGAACAGAAACAGCATGCAAAAAAGCGCACATGTGAGTACGAAAATGTTCTTCAACGTAAAAACTTTGTCCACCTTTCCGGGAAACCTCTCTAGCATATAGCCATTGAACCAGTTCGCAGTCATGGTGTCCTGCCTGTAGAATGTAGCCCGCGCAGCAGGATTTGCAGCCATTCCTGCAACCCTAGTCGTGTAGATGTCCGTTGACTCTTCGTTTCCTTGTACATATAACTCGGATCTTTGCATCCTTAACAGAAGTATTTTGCTCTTATATAGAAAAGGACATCATAATTTTCTATATGAAAGTGCAAAACATCTAAATATTTACAAATCATGCTTTAATATAGGACCACAAAAACAAACATGTGCATCAGCTATAATGCATGCAATCTCTGCTAATGTTCAAAGTCTCGTGCACAGCCGCATGACTCAATCCTCTAGCTGATCGATGCACAGCACACAGACTTTTATCCGTGGGGGCGCACAGAGCCTTTCCACCCGCTCTCCCTTACCGGGCCCTAGCAGCTGTAGATGTGCAGCGGGCCTTGGTTCTGCTAAACGGCTTTAAAACCAAGCCAATGCTGCTTATTTGCTGTGCAATCGAGAATCTGCTCCTCCTTATAGATGGCTCTACACGCAAAAACAGAAGGCTGCAATCTCATAGCACACAAATAGAAGGTTTTTGTTGAAAGCCTGCGGTTCTTTCAAGCGCATGGAATAAACCAGAGTTTTTGTTTTCTGGGCTGTTCCCTTATGCAGAAACAAAAGCTGCATCCCTTAGGCGCTGCCTCGAAATTCTGCGCATGCACATTTGAAAAAGAAGCATGCGCGTCTGTGTTGGTTTTTTATGTGTTTAGAATTCTGTGAAATGTGTACATATTTAAAATAAAATCCAGGCAAAAGCCAAACACACACTTTCTTTGCAGGCAGTGCGCTGAAAACGGACGGGAAAAGGCAGGGAGTTGGCTGCATACTGTAGCAAGGCAGTATGCGTGATTTGGTCTTAGAAGCGCCAGCACAACGCCTGTCGGCCTATGTGCCCAGCAGTGCCCCGCATATTCGGGCTCTGCTTGCAATGTGCTTGAACTCTAGAAGAGCCCCAGTACAGCACATCGCTGGATGGGCAAAGTCCTGGTTTTATATCCGCTAGCATCAGCGTGCATCAATCTGTGCGAGTATTAACAATAAAGACCGGGTTGTTTTTTCTGCGTCTATGCATCATTAACCAGAACAACGGAACTTTCATCCAGAATTTTATAGATACTAGAAAGCAGCCTGCACGAGAGAAAAATAAAAACGCCAATGCAAAGAAAAACTGGCGTAGTACATTCGCAGATGCTGCATGAGCAAAGGCGTATAGACTTTGGGCATTGCTTTCATTTATTTCTTAGCAGACGAACGGCTGTTCTTCTGTTTAGATAAAACAAGCTAGATGTTGGATTGCGTCTAAGGCGCGCATAACCAACGGTACTTTATCCTGAATTCGTAAATGCATCCCCTGAGCCGGTTTCAAACTCTGTAGTGGTCTGTACTTCCGAGACAGTAGTAGTATCTGTTGTCTCCGTGCTGATTCCATTCACTAATGTGCTGTTAGGCTTTCTGCTGCTGTTTAAACCACGTCCATAATTTTCTGCCAATCCATGGCTCTGCGCAGATCTTGCAGATTCTGAGATGTTTGGCTTCCCGAATTTCACGGATTCTGAGACCTTTGTGGAAATGTGTGGAATCTGTGTGCGCCCTTCATCTTCTGGCATATTGCTGAAGAAATCCGAAAATGTCGATTTTATCTCTGTAGAGTCCATAACAGAAGATAGGTCTTCCATTAGTGTAGAGTTGTTCGTAGGAACCATTGTTTCTTGGATAGGCTTCGCAGGAGTAGACATTGTTGTAGAACTGCTTTCTAAAGTAGAATCTGAGAATGTCATAGGTGTCTGCGATATTTCAGTAGTAGTCCCATTAAGCCCAGACGTTGCATTAAGCACAGGCGTTGGATTGAATCCAGATGTTGTATTCGCTTCTAGTATGCTAGGAATAGATGCCGGTTTGTCCAAAGAGCCTGGCGCGGCGCTTGTGATATTCATTGGAGTGAATACTGGCGCTGTACTGTTGTACAATGACTGCGGATATTTTGCAGGCATAAACAAAAGAGAAGTGGCATCGCTTTTGGGGTCCAGTAAGAGGATCGAGTCGTTTGAAGCCTTACAGCTTACAAATGAACTCTCTGCTTGCGTGCAGTTTAGAACAACGCTTGAATCGTTCTTGACTTTCCAGTTAGCTCCAACATACTCTTCAATATTTCCGATGAAACTGGTCCCATTGCTACTTGTAATGTTCAGCTTGACTTTATGGTCCAGCCCATTCCAAGTCGGAGTAAAGATGGTAGTGGCTGCCTGTTCGGTCTTGTTTGTGGGCGCTGCTGTTGTGTTGGCGATGATAGTCTCGGCTATTCCTGAAGAGAAAGAACGGTGGTAGACAATGTAGTAAATCGTTGCAGCCGCAGACAGTATAAGAATAAGGAGTGCCGCGCCGGAAACTCCAAACTTAAAAAGATTGGTGTTTACAATGCTCGGTGCGTCTTGTACTGGGTTCGGCTGGCTTAAAGAATCTTCTATTGTTATTTCTCGCAACTGTATTTCCTCATCGCATTCGTTTTCTCTAGCATTGGGCCTATTCAATTCTATATTGTTCGGATTTAATGGAGAATGACTTTGGATATTTTGCATTATAAAAAGGCCAATGGCTGATGTATTTATACCTTTAAAACCGATCACTTTGATTTTCATTTGAACTTTAACAGCGCGATCATATGATAAAGCATGGCTTCATTCTATTTATGTCGATCAAACAAACATAAAAGCACGCATAAAAAACTGACATGCTGTTTGCGTGCAGAACAACCCTGCACCCTGTTTCTATATACAAGAGCCGAGAATGATAAATACAACCACCATTTTGACATGCAAATCTTCAAATAGGAAGAACTCCGTGCTTAAGCACTGCCCAAAGGCAGCTGAGCCCAGACGTCTTCACAGCAAGCGTGTCGGTTTTTGTAACATGCCAAATACCTGCCCATATGCACTGTTTGCTTTCTAGTGACAGCAGACACGTGACGTTATGTTCAAAAGGCTTTCTAGAGAGTACAGTATAGAACGTTTATTCAATTATTCTGAATATGTGCGTGATAACATTGCTCTCCAGCAGAGGGTTTTCCTCCTTCACAACGTACGTGTATGCGCCTATAAAAGTCTTTGTAGTCGCAAACTCCCCGTTCTCCATAACCGTCTGCAGAAGCGTGGTCTGCACTATTTTCATCAAAACCGAGTCCAATGGAACATTGTTCTTTTCTATCTCTTCTGTGACTTTGTACATAAGAGCAGACTCCTCCTTCGTCATAACGTGCTTTCCCAGGATGCTCTTCAGCTCCTCCAGGTCGAGGTCAATCTCCACGCCGTTCTTTACGTTGCAAGTTTTTAAAACAAGGCCGTTCGCGTCCTCGTCTTCCATTTGCTCCAAAGAATCCATGGTCATGATCTGGAAGCAGCTTATGCCGTCAAAAACGTCTTCCTTGTCTTCCTTGTTTGAGAGGTCTTCGACTTCTTTAGTCTCAGGCTCCTCGGAAACCTCATGCTCCTTTTTTGCGTCCCCAGACTCATTGGCATCTGCAACTTCCTCCTTCAAGTCTTCTGATTTTTCTTCTTCCTCCTTGATAGGGACCATGGTGTTCTCCTCAATGGAGTCCTCCATTGCGTCTAAATAGAACGCTTCCTTGACCAGGTGGAGGTTGCTCTTTTTGGAGGCCTTTGGCTTCTTCTGAGCTGCCTTTTTCTTGGCCAACCCCTTGGATTTGGTCTTCTTTACGGGCTTGGATGTCTTTGCATGGGACTTTCCTTTTACGGCCTTCTTTCCAGACGCCTTCACAGAGGTTTTCTGTTTGGAGGCAGCTTTTGTCTGGCCTGTTGTCAAAGCTGCTGATATGCACGCGAGCGAAAGGATAAGGACAAAAATCTTCATATTCCCTCTATACTTGCCTTTATTTATGTTGCATGCGTAAATATAACTTATTCTGGAAAAACATGCAAATTCTGTTCTAGAAGCAATCGGTAAGGATCTGGCCCCCGTTCTAATATTACTCTGGCTTCTTTAATGTGCGCCCCTTCCACGTGCGAAGAAACAAGACCATCACCCCGCGCCTCTATTCTATACACTGAGCAGCCAGCCGGGCCTTGTATTTTCACAACGTTTCCCATTTTTGCCACTCTCTCCTCAGAGAACAGCTTGGAGACAATTTTAAGAAAGGCAGGAAGATGTTCCAGCGCCATCACCGCGTGCGCGGCGTCTTCTTTTATTTTGGGTATGCTCTGCAATGCGTCGGCTATTTTTTTTGAAGGCTTCTCCCAGCGCACTTCCAGGTTTTCTTTCAGCATATACACAATAGACGTGCCGCATGTTTTGTCGAGCGAGCCCCCCAGCGTGTTGTGTATGTGCAATGTGCTGACCAGCCCAGGATGCACAAGCACGTCCTGGCAGAAAAACAAATAGCACAGCCCCCGTCTGCTTTTTGCGTTAATAATAGACATCGCCCAAACAGAGACCAGAGGATGTGCAGAAGTGCAGAAAATCTGCCCATTTCTGAAGGAAAGGGAGATCTCTATCAGCCCCTTAGAAAGCGCGATCTCTTCGCTGCTCTGCTGTATGTTGCACATTTTCCCAGAAACCTGCACCTTTCTATGAAACTCCGGCAGGAATATGTGTGCGCTTGATGCTGCGCCTATGCACATAACAGATAGCCACACAACTTTCTGTATCTCTTGCGGAAGCATATCGCCTTCTAAGTGGATCTGCCTAGATATAACCCGGCAGTGGATTCTGTGATTCTTGCTGTCTCCCAGGTGTATAAGCACAGAATCGAACAGCACCATCTCAATTTCGTCGGAAATGTGCAATTTGCCCCGCACCCCGGTGATATCTTTTATGCTGCTGTACGAGGATATTAGCGTGAGAATGGGTATGGGCTTCTGCAGAATCACCTGGATCAGCTGCTCTGGGGTGTGGGTTGTCTCTATGAGAACAAACGGACTTTTCCCCCTTTTGCTAGCAACAGGACTTGTCTCTTCGCTGGTGTCTTTTTTTGGCGAGCTCTTTCTCGCCCCCTCTGCGCCTGGGCTGGGCGCTCCGCCCTCTGCAAAAAACGGCGAAATAGAAATTTCATTTCCTACTAGGATGCTGCACATCTGGAAGACTCCGTAGAACAGCCGCACCGACGTCTTTTGGGCGTTCCACATGACCCCCAAAAACATGTTTCCGTCCATGCGAATCACTGCGTTCACGTTGATCACATCGCCCTCGCACATAATGTTTACCCGCTCCTGCATCACAACGCCGGGGGCCGCAATAAGCCTGGCAGTTCTATCCTGGGAAGCCTCTTTGTGGAGCTCTCTCATCGTGAAGAGCACCTTTTCTTTGTACAAAACCCCCTTTTCTATCGATATAGACGCATTCTCGGTGTACTCATTTTTCAGGCATGCATCTATATGTGCAAACAGATTCTCCAAGACATTCTCCTTAAACAGCACAGAGGTCGCGCCGTGCTTTAAGTGGCATGTAAGAATTGGCCCATCCCAGTTGCTGGATATCCCAAACTGTGCCTTGTACGCCCCCAAAACATCAACGGTAAACTCCTTGGAGGTGCCTGATATCTCCATGTCGAATATCTTGCTCTCTATCTTCCTCTTGAACAGCTTGTATACCTCCTCTATCTGCAGCACAATGTGCGCATACTTTGTCATGTTCACCAAGTCCATCAGAGGGTTTTTAAGCGTAATCCCCTTCATAGAAACATTTTTCATGTCTCCCTCCATGTCCTTCACGCTCAGGATTCGCCACTCCTGAGAGCGCCCACTCTCCATGGTAAGCGTGCTTTTGAACCCGTACGACTCCAGCTCCACAACGCCTCTGTTCACTGTGTACGAAACATGCTTGTTTCTCCAGATCCCAGACCGCTGTATGTGCAGGCCGAGAAGCTGGTCCACCCTCTGGAACTCCGTTGGCTGGGCATCTTCCTTCGTCAGCGCCTTTGATAGCCGCAGAACCTCCGCTGGAAAGTTCACCTCTCCTTGGAGCAGCACGTCCACAGCCCGGGAAATGTCGTACGATGAAGGGACCTCCAGCTTCAAGTCGTTGCATTTGTACACCAGGAGATCTGCCAGCTCCTCCTGCTCTTTGTTGTACTTTTGCAGCTTCAGCACCTTCCTCTCAAGATAGTCTATCTTTGCTCCGTGCTTAGAGGATAGTATTAGTGTTAGTATTTTTATTAGTTCGTTCATCTCCTTGGTATACAGCCGTATGAGCTTTCTTCTCTTCTCTTGCTCTTTTATGTCGTCTATGCATATGGCGTATATTGCATTAAGAAAAAACTGCATTTTATCTTCAATTATTTTATTCAGGCTAACCTTAGAAGGCGCTGCTTCCTCTAAGATTTGCCTGGGCAGCCTAATTACCAAACTCTTCTCTATACCACGAAGTGAAAGCTTCAGTTTCATTTCGCAAATAAAAAATGAATTATTTTATAATTACTTGCTAGATTCCATACACTGTAGGAAGTTCGGTATAAATGCAAATCCGGTAGGGGGCGCAAATGCCTAAAAAAGAAGAGAAGCACGCTAATGAAGAAAAGCCCAGAAAGCCGTCAAAAGCTGGCGGATCCAAAGATCGCAGCAACGGGCAGAGCCTGCATCATGCAAGCGACACGCCCAGTGAGCGCACTTCTGGAAAGGCCCAAGCCCGCGCCCCTTCTAAAGCCCGGAAAAGGGACAGTGAGAGCGACCCTGAGAGTGCAAGCGATAGCGGCAGTAATAACGAGACAGATGGTGAGACCAGTGCAAGCGACGAAGACGAGTCCTCTATTGGGAGCGGCGGGAGCCAGGAAAAGGCCCAGGAAAAAGAGGGGCAAAAAAGCAAGAGCGCGCGCAGAAACGACAAGGATGGCTCAAGCACCGATGTGAGCGATGATGATTCCAGCGCCACGCACAGTGGAAGCCGCAGGCACTCTGAAAAGGGCAGGGATAAAGCCAAAAAAAGTGCGCGCACTGACGACAAAAAAAGCAAAGGCCATGGCAGCAGCGAAAGCGGCAGCGAGGGCGAGGGCGATAGTGGCGAAAACGGCGAAAAGGAGAAGAAGCGCGGAAAAAAGGGGAAATCCGGGAAGTCGGGAAAGAAGGACGCAAGCAAGAAAAAAGGCAAATCTGGCAAGAGCAAGCGCAGTCAGGAAGAAAGCGAAGAAAGCGAGGACTCTCCAGGAAAAACTGCCTCCATCGACAAAAAACTTACGATTAATAAGAAAGAGGACTCGCATCTTATAAGCGAAGTGATTCGGCAGGGGGCATCCACGGACCTGAACGGGCACGAGAGCAAAGAGCAAAAGAAGCGGGCCGTGGCCATATCCATACGAAATGACTCTGAAGCCGGGATAGTCAAGTCAATCTCCATGGACCTTCTAAAGAAAACAGACAGCCAGTTTGGAACCTCTCTTGTGAAGAAATCGCAGGGAAAAGTTCTTCTGGACCTAGAGGAGATTAAAAAGACGAAGCAGACGGAGGACAGCATAAAAAATCTCTCAAGAGCCGACCAGATCCTCAAACGGCTAACTCTAGACTATAGCCGAAACAAGGAGTTTACCGAGAAAGTCGAGTCTCTCGCCAAAATCACCAAGAAGCTTAACGTTGCATCGCAGCAGAGAATATTCCTGCATGTTCTGCACAACTCCGAAAGCCCGTACATCATTCTGTCCGTGCTGAAGAAGTTTACCCGCGGGCCCGTGTTTTTATCAGACTCGTGTGCGGTCCAAATGGCGCTGTTCGTGCGGTCTCTGCGCGGGATATACTTGGACGCAATCCCATACTCAAAAATAATTAGGGAGGTTTTTGAGTCTTGTGCAATGCCGGATGTGACTGTGGAGCATGCGTATGACATTCTCTCGCAAATAGAGCAGGAGGACGCCACCCGAAGCCTGCTCATTGATCTGTTTGGAAAGATGCATGTTGTAAACTACTACAAGGAGCTGTGTGCTGGCGTTCTGTCCAGAAACATAAGCAGAGGCGTGCTCTACTCTGTGATGTACACGATAAACGACAAAAGCGTGGCCAAGGAGTGCATGGCCCCTATGTTTAATCGGCTGAACGAGTACGTGGCCGACAAAACTGTAGAAAAGAACAGCGTTGTCTTTGCGCGTGCTGTGTGGGCGCTCTTTACAGCACACACAGATGCATTTGACAGCGAGTTTGACACGATTATAAAGTACATCGGATACTTCTGCGACGCATTCACTGAGAGCTCGTGCGAGTTTCTGTCCATTGATGACGCTTCTGAAATTGTTGACACCTTTGATGTTTTGGCCAATGCAGTTGTCAACAGGACAGTGCAGGGAAGCACCAGCAAAAACAAAAAAGACTCTGCGGCCATAAAAAACTATGTTGAAAAGAAGGAGGTGAAAAGGGAAGAAAAGGTCCGGATAGTCCCGGAAATGGAAAATGTAGATGACTCCGATAGCTCCAGCGAAAGCTCTGAAGAAAGCGAAAAACACGCCTCTGAGGAGACCAGCGAGGGCGCGGAGACAGCTGGCAGGCTTAACAATGTAAGCGTGACGCAGGAGAAGCTTTTGGTCTTCAACACGCTTATTGCTGCCAAGTACAAAGAGGTCTTCAAAAAACTTGAGGGCGCGCTGGAGTGGAAAAAAAGGCCGTCCTATGACACTCTTCTGTATGTGGTGTCGCACGTAAAGCTGCTGCATCTGCTTCTGTATCTCTCGAGAATATCCGGCTCCAGCGAGATTCCGGTCGAGCCGCACGGGGCCCTGTTTAGGAAAATCAGCACGCCCGCGTCCTTTGATGCAAATAAGCACGACGGAACCCAGGACTTGGCCGACAGAATGCTCTCTGAAAAATGGAACTCCCTGGGGTTCCTAATGAAGGAGGGGCTAATTTCGTCTGTAAGCACAGACTTCACAAAAGACGTGCTAAAGCACACCTCTCCATACCAGATGTTTCACACGGTCTCCACGTGCGTGCATCTGCTCTCTTTTCCGACTGCCTCCGTTTTTCTGGAGAACGGCCACATATACGACTTTATATACCTACAGACTCTTCCAAGCTATGTTCGACACAAAAGCTTCCTGGAGACTCTGAAAAAAACTATCCGGGCGTTCATCAGCAAAGCGGAGAAGGAGGCGCTTGTGCTTCTTGTGCGGCGGCTCATAGAGCTGGACGGGTTCTACACAGAGAGGGAGGCAAAGAAGGGCAGCAAAAAGTCCAGCGACCCAAACCACTATGCTGCTGTGAAGCATGTCGTGCGCGACACGGTGGCGTCTCTGTTCATTACGGAAATGGATCTGTCTGCTTCTGGCGGGATAGAAAGCACAGTGGACAGCCGAAGTGAACACACATACGACACCGTGGATGTAGAGATGAACGAAAAAAAAGTGTTCAATCCAGTGACAAAACAGGAAGAGTTTAGAGTTTCAGAAGAAATTGTTTTCAAGCGGTTTGGGACAGACCGGCACCAAGAAAAAAATGCGGCGAAAGAGTACTACAAAAAGGCGAAGGAGGGAAAGAATGTAGACCAAAAAAGGCGAAAGATCGTGTTTGACTTTATACAGATGATAAAAGACAGCGATTTGTCCGACAAGTTTATAAAGGCTCTGGTTAAGCTTCCGTCGGTCGTTACAGTGCGCGATAAAATGCTCTTGTACATAATCAAGGTCGTTATTTACGGGATGGAAAAGCTGTCCCTTTCAGACAGCACGCTGAAGGCAGTGCAGGACTTTGCCAACGACGAGTACAAGGAAAACCCCTCTGACGTGATTAAAGACGCAGCCAAGTGCTTGTACGTGAAAACGTGTGCTTCCCTGTCGGACAGCGGAGCCAAAAACCCGAACACATACAATGGCCTGGTTCTGTCCTTGCTTATACTAATAACTACAAACCAGGGAAACCTAAATGCTCTGAAGGACGGCTTCTTTAGAATATGCTCGGACTTGGAGGAGTATGAGAGAAACGAGCTGCTTCTTCTATTTAGGCAGGCGGGCGTGCCCACCTCCAAAAGCCTAGAGGGGACGTCGGAGGAGCTGGCAAAATACATGGCGGTTAAGGGTGAGGTTGTGGCCTTTCCTGCGCTGGAATAGTCTAATTTGTCGAGAAAAAACTGTTTTTTTCGTCAAGTTCAGATCTAAAAACATGCTATAAAGAAAATTTCTTGCTGAATTACATGATTTTTAAAATGAAGATAGAAAAATTATTAGAAGTGTCTGTGCTTATAGGCTTGTCATTTTTACAGGTGTCAAAACAGTCTACCCCAGAAGCTTTGCCCGGCCAAGACGTCGCAGATTCTTTAGATATACTTTTAGACCCGGAGCAAGAACAGGAGCTGCTTAACGACTTGTCTCTGTCAACACATCAGCTCGCAAAGTTTGAGGAGCTTCTGCAGAGTCAAGGCGATTACAACGAGCTAGTCTCTGTGTGTGAGAATTTGGATTTTGGAAATTTTATGGAAAGTGAAAGTACCTCTCTTCCCACCCCGATAATTGATTTTTCTGCCATACATACCATGTATGCAGAAAGCATGGATTCTGCAAAAGAAAATTTAAAGGCGGAGCAAGCTACAATGAGAGAGCCTGTTTTCAATAGCACTGGTTTTACGAAGCAAGGCACGCCTTTCCCGGAAACCCAGCCGTCACCGATGCCAGACTGCGGCATGCCCCTGGAAGACCTACCGAATATTTCTGAGATTCTCTCGACCTCATTTGGCGGGGAAGTTCAATCCTCCTCTTCCAAGTCTTCTGCGTGCAGTGAGGGCGAGCAGAATCCTCAGACTTCTACCAGCCAAAAAAGCGTCAACATCGAGGCCCTAGACAAAATGTGTGTTTCTTCGGTGGTCATTGAAACGCCCGAAGTCCAGAAAGCGAAGCAGGATCAAGGCGATTCTGCTTGCACCTCCTCCGATGTAGCGTATAGGATCAGTGGCGAAGAGGTTTGCTCGATTATAACACGGGCCTGCAGCAAAAAAAGCAGAGAAAACACGTATCTGTCGTTTAAGTATCAACCCGAGAAAAAATCATACTGTCTTATTATTGAAACAGATGACTTGATCCAAAACTGGATGTTTGACGAAAAAAACCTAACGGAGAAAAGCAAGGCATACATGAATATGTATCGGAAAAAAACACTGTGCGACCAGTTTATGTCGACCCAGGAGCAGCGCTTGGACGTGAAAAAACTTTCCATTACGACTTTGGAAGCTGCAAAGAAAAATATAAATCGCGCACACTCTGTGGGGTATAAGATTCTGCAGGACTTCACTTCGAACGACAGCATCTGGAGATTTTTGATCGAGTTTCTGGGGCCCTCCAACAACGTATACACAGACGTCCAATTGCTGAGTGAGCTTAACAACACGCTTGAGTTTCCGAAAAGAAACCTCATAGGGTACTACTTCAGCATTTTTGCAGACCTCCAGAGATACATAGAAGCGACAACCCCCTCCAGGATTTTGGTGGCTTCATGCAGAAGCGACCTTCTGCCAAAAAACAGCACGCAAACGTTGGGGGACGTTTTTCTGTCCTCGCCGATCCCGCGTGTGCAACTGAAAAAAACCATGGATGCATATTTGAAATATGAAGATCCCCAAAAAGGCTTGTTCGGGGTTCTTTCTATTCTGAGCCTTCCCGAGGTGTACTGCGATTTTGAAAACATACCCAGCGATGTGTTTTCCAAGGTGCTGAACGGGTTTATTTTCAAAATTAAGGCACTGAAGGATCCGAAAGAGCAAAAATACCTGTATGAGAAAACTCGCATTCTGTGGTTTCTCTATTCTGTGGTAAACAAAGACTCAAAAATGAGTGCATTGTGGAAGAGTCAACTGTTCGAGTGGCACAATAATTTTGTCCAGTCCCACTCGCAATTTGGGAATTCATTTGGAATAATTTACAAGAAAGCATACTCGGCAGTGGCGATGTTTTATGAGAAGTGCCCAAGCATCAGCACACAAGAAAGCGGGGGAAACGACCAAATAGAAAGCCCTGGTTACAAAGTTCAAGGAATCAACGTGATCGTAAATCAGCTCTACAAAAAGATTGCTATGAGTGTGCAGCTGAACGCATGCGGGGAGTTCGTCATTAAAAAAATGAAATTCGTCGAC
This sequence comes from Nematocida major, assembly GCF_021653875.1. NCBI lineage: Eukaryota > Fungi > Microsporidia > Nematocida > Nematocida major. The sequence continues at coordinate 12,345 of NW_025952954.1, forward strand.
CAGTACAACTGCTGGCAGGCGGAACCCCCAAAACTGCACACCCATATACACTTTGTGGATAACTTCAAGCAGGAGTACAAGATGGTGTGCTTTCCGCTGTTTATACAGCCTGGAGCTCCTCCATGCCCTATGCACTGCGCGCGCGGAATCTGCTGGTTTCTGAGCAATCTGTACAGCATCCCCATAAAAGACATATACCCAATGAAGCACTGCAAAGCCACAGACATGTGGTGCCTTTTGCACGAGGATGACATGCAAAAGAGCATGAAGGAGCAGCTCTTTGGCTGCGACAATTCCGTGGTCTTTTACTACATTTCAAACAGCAGCCCAGACCAGGAGTACACTTTTTCCGTGTTCCAAAAACAGTACAATCCCAGAATAACTGCTTCGGGACGAATCCAGATACCTCTTTTTCTCTCTCCTCTTATGCAGAGCGCGCTTTCTCTGACCCACTTTGTTCAACACGGCAAGAGGCCGCCCTATTCAAGAAAGCTTTCCGAATTCACCCAGAACTATGTGTTTCCAAGCGTCTACATACCGAAGGTGGAGCTGTTCAAGAAAAAAAGAGAGGCATACCAACGCCCGCGCGCGCCTTTTCTAACATACTTCGGTGTCAGCAAGTACTATGCAAACTTATATTTGTCCTGCGCAAAACCAACTGCACAGTGCCACAGCATGCGCCTGCGCATATACATGATAAACCAGGGGGAAAACGAATACATATTTACATGGTGCATTAAAATGTGCGAAAACAAAAACGTCTACAGGCACTACTTCTTTGAAAGCACAGTCGCTGCCCAATCAGAATTTAATTCCGATCAAGTGGCGCAATCAATAGAGAAAATTTGCCAGTTCTATTACGAATCCAGCCTCCACGCTCATGTATCTATATATTCTTCTGAAAAATCGAAGTCCAACCCCATCTTGCTTCTATCCCCAGCTGACTTTCAGTCATTCTGCAGAATCAACAAGACATATTGCTACAAATCAAGCGTGCTGGTGGCCTTTAAAAGCATACAGTACATCAAGCCAGAGCTAAACGTGCACAACAATCTGATGCGCTTTTTGTTGTGCAAGCAATAGCGCATTCCTAAGAAAAAGCTAAACAGAAAATTACACAACGCTGTGCATAAAGAGGGCCGCATCTAATAAACAAAAGCGTAGACTATTGAATCAAGCTTGTTTTTATTTCTACCTGTGCCCAGGGCATGCGGAGTATGCGCTCTCTGGGAGTTTGAAGTCCAGCCAGCCCCATACACCCGCCCAGGAGGCCAAAAATAGCAATTGGATCTTCATAGGCGCAGGAAAAATGGCCTACATGATGTAAAGTCTGTGGGCGCACGGCTTTAAGACGCGCAAGCTCAGATCTTTTCAATTATAGCCCGAAAAAGCATTGGCATAACAGCAGAAAAAAGCATTATAACAGAAGTGAATGCAGCAAATGAGCCCAAAAAACTCAAGCCCATGCTATTTGCCACCCGAAAAGTCAACCCGCACCTGGGATTTGCGTTGAAGTCAATAGCAACAAAGGGAAACACGACACAAAGCATCGTCCAAATTGTAAACCCACACACCTCAAGCACATATTGCATGCTGTTTTTCATCAGAATATATCCCAGTATTGTCGACATTATCCATACGAATAAACTCACCAAAATTCTTACTAATAACGCTATGTGCTTCCCTTTCACAATTGAGCCTAAAAAGCGCGCACCAATCTCATATAGTGTGCGCTTGCACGGCTGGTATATGCTTGTGTGCACTACAGTCATGTTCCGTATTATTGCACCTACCAAAATGAGCGCCACCCCTGCGTCAACGAAGTCTACCATGGCCCGAATAATCAGCAGGCTCAAAGTAGTCGGATGGTTTTTGACTTGCTCCAGCACATTATGTACCATTTCTACCATGCCAAACATCATGTCTCCTTCTATCTGCATAAGTTCGCAGGGATTTTGCAAAGCAGCCCCGATAATCCCAATAAAACAGTACATAACAGTCATCACTATTAACGTGGTTATCTGCATTACTCTTATCTTTTTGCATTCCAGCTTACTTTCGGAGCTTATCGCAAAATTGGCTGTGCCGTGAAAAAACGGAAGACTGAAGATAGTCATCGAAAACCCTCTAGCAATCCTCCTCAATGAGATGCCATTTGTATCGTTGATCAGTACACTCTTGATGCCGTAGAAAACCTCTTGAATGTCTATATGGCACATATAGACAAAGTATGCAATCATAAAAACGAAAAACCCTAGGAAAACCGCAGTGTATATTATGAGACTGCATTGTCTGAGCAGAGTCTTTTTTGTGAGAAAAATAATTGAGACACATGCAAGGCCTATTTGAATAGGCCAGAAAAGAATAGACGGATCCTCGTCTACGGGCATAGTTCTTTGTTCTGTGTCCATTCTTAAAATTCTGAATATTCGCGCGCCTAGAATCGATGCCAGAATACCGGCAGTAAGCAGGCTTTTTATAATGGTTATGGCAGCGAACAGGCGTTTCATGGATATCGGCAAATTTGACAATACACCTCTGTATGTGTATAACTCGCTCTCTTCCTTTGGCATGTGTTCATTCTCCTGAGCCCCGGATTCTACTGTTTGCTCGGTTTCGTTCGTATCTGTTCTGGGCTGGCTTGCGCTGCCGCTCCTGTATATACAGATTGTTGTTAGCAGATTAATTGCAAGCTGTGTTGTCAGCCCCACCAAAAAGCTGTATACGCACCCATCCGCCAGGGCCATATACAGAAAAAGAAACCCGCAGTTTTCTATGAGGTCGCCTGCTGTTATTATGGTAGTTTTGAACAAATAAAACGCGCTTGCCTTTGTTGGCTCTACATCAATGTGCGTGTGGTTTTCAGAGAGCGCATTTTCTAGGTTATTCGGAACCATCTCTGTGATTTCAGATGCATCTTGCATGCGCTCAGTTGGATTACTGGAAATATTCATGTGAAATACTATCTTTTATTTTTCTACCTGTTTAAATACTTATGTGTTTAATTTATAATCATTTATGATTCTGTTGAACAGACACAAACAATAATCAACTACAAGTAACTATTCTTTCAGAATAAAACACATTTTTTTAAAATATGGCTTAAATAGAGGACTTTAAGGATATCTATTTGATGTGGAGCCGCTGCCCAAATTTTAAGTGCAAATATGCAGGAAAAAGGCATTTCTGAACTCTGCACTTGAAATTTCCAAATTCACACGGACAGCCTCCATGAAGAAGGAATGGCAGACCGCGCTTATATTAGCCAAGGCCGCCTAGCATATGCCTCTACTGAGCTTACTGATTTGGCAGTGTAGCTCCCCATCCCAGCACAAAGTAGGCAGCTGGGGCTTTGAGTTTTAGCAACCCATTATATGGTGCGGGTGGTGTTTATCCAGAATGCCAGGATGCATGCTGCCTGCTCTCACTTTTTCTTAGTTTTTTTCAGGGTTATTCGCCTCTCTTTGCATAAGTGAATAAAAAGTGTCAATTCTATGCAAAATACCGGTTTGTTTCTTGCACATATGCGGGCAAAACACAGGCAAAAACATAGTGGGCAGCAGCATCTATGATTTGGTGGATTAACAGGCCCTTCTCCACACAAGCACAGTACAACCATGCACGTAACGGGTGCGAATGCGCTGGGCTTATACGAAGCCAAAGCGCAGGCCAGCAGGCCCTGAAACGTCTTGATGCAGGCTTTCACAGGAAGTTGCCAAAGCGCAGGCCTGGGCCAGTGCAGACGGACTTTTCAGCTATACTGCTGGTTGTGCAGGCACTGCGTGCATGGGGCACTCTATTGCTTTTTGTCCTCGCTTACTTCTGGTATCTGAAAGGGCGTGTTTTTTCTCTTTCATTTTCATTTTTCTATTATTTATGTGTACCAGCGAAGTGGTTCAAGGACTTGCTATTATTGGGGAGAATGGGCGCCGGTTAATAGGAAGCCCGCTTACTATATCAAAGGCAGAGGAAGACATGGAGAAAAGAATGTTTGAAAAGGCAAAGGAAGCGGACGACTCCATCATTCTCTTTGAGGACAGGGTAGTTCTGTACAAGATCGTAGGAGACATATGCATTATGCTGTATGCGTCTATAAACGAGAACGAAATTGCGCTCTCCAACGCGCTGGATGCTTTCTATACTGCAGCCATAAAAACAATAAACGGGCCTCTGACGCAGAAGTCCGTTGAAAAGCACTACGACGAGATGTTTCTGCTTATAGACGCGTTTATATACAAGACCCTGATTGTGACGGACAGCTCTGCAGACCTTGCTGCTTCAATACACACAAGAACGTTTGAAGGGCTGGAGTCCATTCAGATGCCCTCTAAGCTGTCCAGCGCTCTGAAGAAGGCGCAGAAGTCGTTTGCCTCTTCCTGGTTCAGAAAGTAAATACAGATGTTTCGTAGCTTTATTCCTTATTTCTAAACCTCTCTCATCTCCGGATAGTTAGACAGCTCGGCCCTCCTATACTCGTCTATAATCCACTGCGCGGCCTCTCGGGCGGGCTCAAACTCGTTTATATATTCATTTCCCTCTTTTTTGTACATGTCCAAAAAGGCGTTTCGCTTCTTCAGCGCGTCGTACTGTGCCGATATCTTCTGCAGAGTGCGCGAGAAGCCTGTGCTGTTCGTAAGAAGCAGCCCAGAGACGCTTTCGCACGGCGCCTTTGAAATTGCCATCTGGATGCTTGCAGGCGCCCACGGAGCAAAGTTAATCACCTCCTTTTGCCGCAGTCGCATGAGGCTCTTCTCCACCTCCCCGGCATCTGTGCCCATCATAATATTGATAGAGGAGATGACTTTGTTGGTCTCGCTCTCTTCAAATCCTATCAGCCGCGACTTGGGGAGAACAAGCCGCCTTTGCACGTCCAAGCACGTTGTTTTTCGGATGTTGCCCGTGCTGTTCTCTATAAACGGCGAGTACGAAGGAGCCAGGAAGTGGCATCCTGTGATTGGAGAGGCCATCGCGAGAAGCGTGGAAATGTCGCTGAATCTGCTCCCCGGAAACCGCAGAGTGGAGGTAGACGCAGCAGCCACAGAAGACGCAAGCTTGTTTGTGTGCGCCATTGTGGGCGTGCTTACTTTCAGGGTGTCGCCAATCACAGACGACAGCGACCCATTGTCCATTGCTATAACTCCATCTGCCTGCTGCATCAGTCTTCTCAGAGTGAGTATTGTGTTGTACGGCTGGACCACAGACTCGCTCATCTCGGAGTTGTTTGGGAATATGGAGACTGTCTGCACCGCCTTCTTCGGAAGCCTGTCCCGTATTTCTTCAAGAAGATACGACCCCAGCCCGGAGCCAGTCCCACCCCCCACCGAGTGGAACAGAATAAACCCGTCCAGAAGGTCGCTGCTTTCTGCTTCTTTGTGGATCATTTCCAGAAGAAACTCTTGGTTTTCCTTTCCCTGCTGGTACCCGCTTGACCAGACATTTCCAGCTCCTCTGCTCTCGGCGCCTACCCAGATGTTTTCCGGACTAAATAGGTGCGGCTTTTCTTGCGTGATGGAGGAGACAACCCTGGGTTCTAAATCAATAAGAATCCCCCGAGGAAAATGCCTGCCATCATACGACTCGTAGAAAAAAGTGTCCTTTCTGTCGTTTCCTCTATCGCACATCACTTCTCCGGTGTCGGATATTCCATGCTCCGTGCATACCTTTTCCCAGAACTCGCTTCCTATCTGGTTACCGCACTGCCCCACTTGCAGAGTTATTATGTTTCCCATAAAAATATTTTTGTTCGCAAGAATATTCAAATTGCGCATCTGCAGCCTTTTCCCCGGGCTCGCTTGATGGATTTTGTATGAAAATTTAAAAGACCCGTGCAGTTTGCGCACACTTCACATGCAGCTCGTGCACGCATCTTCTTTCTGCGCGTTCTGCAAATAAAATCTGCGCTGGCTTCTCATGGGATAGGCTCATCTGAGTGCGGGCTTCTTTTCTATGGAAAAGCACTGCGGCCTAGTGTGCTTTCGGGCCTATACACCTGTAGAAATATGCCCGACCGCCCACAATTTCATGCAAAGCCCTTCAATGCGCAGCCTATGCATAGCCTTTTCTTGTATTTGTCCTGGCTCTGTCTTGCTGCATTATTTTCCCACGCTCTCAGACAAGCCAAAATTTCTGCACAGGCTTCCCACAATAGAATCCCAGGGCCTTAAATTCCCCAGTCGCGACTGTTTTCGCGCTGATGCGCATCCGCTGTAGAAGCAGCAGGCGCATATTTCTAAAAAATTTCGTGCAAACACACGCATGCTTGCTCCATCCTATGAGAAAGCCTCGAAGGATATAATGAAGAAAGTGTTCAACACAATTGATGCAGTTGTGGACGGGGCCTCTATAAAAGACAACGTGATATCAGTGGAGGTTCCTGGCGCGGGAGTATTCGTTATAAACAGGCAGCCCCCAAAGAGGGAAATATGGCTCTCCTCTCCGCTCACAGGCCCATACCACTTTAAGAGCATACAAAACAAATGGATAGACAGCAGAGGGCGCGATTTATTAAGCATTATCTCAAAGGAGATACTTAACAGCGAGCACACTTTAGAGTAGGCTAGTTCCTCATTTTAGGCCGGACTTCCCTGCGCATGAATATCTCGTAATATGCGCTGATAGGGATCATCAGCATAACAATAAACGCCTTCTCCTTGAAAACAATGCTGGCTAGCTTAGTTGTGCAGGAGAGATATATTATATCTTTGAATATGCGGATGACCCCCCGAGCCTCCATATCTACTCCGCAGTCTTTTATTTCCAGGCCCTTACTGGTTTTTATGAATGTCGGGTTCACCAGATAGTACAAGAGCCCTAGGAAGGACCCTTCGACTGCTGCCGTGATGATTATGGGCGTTGCCAGAAGTGACTTCCGCAGAAGTATGTATACAACAACTGCAACAACATTGGAAATGCACGTGCCTAGGAGCAGCTTGTTAAGAGAGCTTTTGTTTCGTTTCACTCTTCTTTTTGCAGACTCTAAAGACATGTAAAAATGGCTGTATAATTTTTTTATATGAATCTGGTCAAGTTTACAACCACTGGGCTCTCTTCGCTGGAAAAAGGCCTCATTTCCAAGGCCTTTGAGGGGACTCAGTTTGTGCTGAGCGACACCATGGGCTCTGGGACTTCGTATGTTCTGGCATATAGAAGCAAGTTTACAGAGAAGAGGATACTCGCCGAAAAGTGGGCAGTCCCTGTCATTAGCGTGCTGTGGGTGTACAAGTCCATGAGCATAAAAAACATTATGCAGTTTCGCCTAAGAAAGTACGAGGGGTGCACTTTTTGCACATCTGGGATCACCAACGACCTATTTATTAATTACTACCGGCTGGGCGGAGCGTGCCACTCCTCTGTGCTGACCAGGCACTGCGACTTTCTTGTTGTAAACTCCGTGGAGCAAGTCAGCGACAAAATTTTGTATGCGAAAGAGTGCAATATTCCGGTGATTTCGGCTGAAAACGTGTTTGACGACCGGGTTGAGTTTTTCCGGAGAAGCGTGCAGTACGAGAGCTTTGTAAACGAGCCGCTTACTGACGAAATATTCAATGGAAAAACCTTCTACTTTGAAGGCGACACTGCAGCACATATGCTGGTCCGGCGGATAGTGATAGAGTATGGAGGAAACCGGGTGGAAAGGCCTGGGCCAGACGTGAGCTACTCGATACACTTTGGGGGCGCAATGAAAAAGGGAACTCTAGTTTGGTACCAATGGATTCTGGACAGCGCCGACTTGGGGATTCTTCTGTCGCCCGACGGGTACTTGGTGGACCGCACAGAGCTGCCTCCCCGCCCCTTGGAAAAAGCCGTGGTCTTTCCTATGGTGTGCAAAGAGGAGGGCCTGCGGACCCGAAATAAAGTGCATGCGCTCGGAGGCGAGATAGCTATGCAAATGAACAGCAAAATAACACACTGCGTCGTGGAAAGAAAGAGCAAGCAAATGCAGAACAGAGTGCGAAATTATTTGAAAGTGTACAAAATAAACGTCTGCTTTCTAGAGTGGCTAAACCAGTCGATATACTACATGAAGAGGCTTAATGAGGAGAAATTCGAAATGCCCACAGGACTCAAGACGCTTCCGGAGGTTGTGATTGAGAAAAAAGAGACGCGAAGAAAGGCCAGCATAAAGTACATGCCCAGCGACCAGACGGGGTGGAAAGTGCAGTTCACAGGGATGGTTGACAAGCTGAAGGAAAAGGCAATGCGTGTCTTGGGCATGAAGGGAGTTGTCGTGATTGACAGTCCAGAGTACGCAAGCGAGTGCACGCATCTGATTGTTGGAACAGTAACAGTCTCCCTCAAGCTTCTGTCCGCTGTGTCTTCTGGGTGCATCCTTATGGACTACCGCATAGTCGACGACCTGCTGCAAAACATATACACAAAAGAGAGCGACTACGAGCTAGGCCTTCGAGACCTTAAGCTGGACGCCCCGAAAAACGAGAAGGTGATTCGGCGGCTTATATCTGCAGCCTCCATATGGAGAGCAAAAAAGACAGAGTCCGGGAAAAGGGCGTTTTCTGGGTGGTCGGTGGTTATTCTTGTGACAAAGGACAAGGAGATATTGGAAAAATTAATAGAGAATGGAGGCGGGCGCATAGTAAAGGAAAATCTAGAGATAAACACACACATAAACACGCTATACTTCGTGGATGCTGCAACTATAGTCCCTGCTGAGGCGTCAGCTTCAAAAATAATTTATATGAAGGACATTATAATGCATCTGGCAGGCATAAAGCATATAGAGTAGCTGAAGCGCCACAAAAAGCCGGGTGCAGCATGGGTCCATAGTAAATGGTAATAAGCCTCTGCCCAGTGCGAAAGAAAGCATCTTCAGCAGGCGGCCCAGCACCTTCAAAGCAGTGCATGCCTGCAGAGGCAGCTCCTTGGAGAGTCCTTGGAGGGCTCTTGGAGCCGCACATAAAAATATAAAGTATACTCATTTTTGGCAATTTACACGATTTTATTTGTGTTTCTGCGTCCACTAGAAAAGAAAAACTGCAAGCCAGCTTTCTCGCATAGAAGGCCTACCCGGGCATGTTCTTTAAATACCGCAAAATCTTTGGAATAACCATTTTCCCGACAAAGAACGTGCTTGTCCTGTACACAGGCAGCTCTGGATGGCCGCCCACCTCTCGCTTGCGCTCTTCAGAGTCTCCGTACAGGACCTTCTGGGCAAAGTCTTTAGCAGGAGGCGAGAAAACAAAAAACTCGCGGACTTCGTTTTCTATGGAGTTGACGATAAGAAACTCATAGCCCTTTCTGCAGGTAAACTCTTGCATCTTTTTCAGAAACTCTTTGGGCGTGTCTCTGGCCACCCACTCGTCATACCCGTACTTCACCAGGCTGACGCCAAAGAGCCGCCCGGAGCCGTCTGGATACTCGTGCCGCTTGTGGCACATTTGGAGAATTATGTCGGTGCTTGCAGCTCTTTCGCAGTGCTGCTTTTGGGAAACCACGGCATGAACCAGCTTAGTCTCCTCTATGGAAATGCCCGTAAATGCAAGAATTCGGTCCAGCGCCAAAACATCCAGTTTGTGTATGCGCTCTGTAAGGAATGACGTGTCTGTGAGAATAGCCATGCTCAGCAGAAACAGAAACTTAAAGTGCCCTGGGTTCAGCTTCAGCTCGTCCCTGTAGTAGGTCTGTATGTAATGAAATATCAGGCTGCAGCAAGACCCAGCATGCAAGTCTATCCACATCTCCTGCACATGCAAAATAACCCTGCTCCCCTCCAAGACCTGCCTATGGTCAATTATTCGCTCGACAGAAAAAGCACTGCACGCCAGCAGCTCTTTTTCGGGGTTGCTAAAGTCTACCAAAAACGCGCTAACAGGAGACTCTCGAATAGAAATGCTCTGCCGCCCCCGAACAAGCACAGGGCCGTCCTCTGACTCCTCCAGAAAAACCAGGTCGTCCAGCTCCAGCCCCATGAGGGAAACCATAAAACACAAGTCCAGCTTATGCGAGAACACTTCTCTGGGCATATTCACAACAGGAATCCGGCCCTCAACCACCCCCAGGACATGCGCCCCCAGAAACGAGTCCTGGTCGCACGAAGTATTTCCCAGCACTATCCGCGTGGGCTTGCTGCGCCTCTCCTGCGCGTATATTTCGTTAAGTCTTTCCTTCAAGTCGCACCTTTTCAGAGCAGCCTCTATATTTCCGTGCATGCTGCAGTGCGCACTTCTCCCTATATATTGCGGATACGCCCGCAAAGAAAGTGCACTCCAATTGGGCACTTGCGCTGCGTGTGCATTTGCTGAATTTTGTGCACAGACGCCTAGACACGCTTTGGAATCGCCGGGTTTGACAGTTGTCTTTGAAACGCCCCTCCAGCCCCAGCACTTCCTCAGATGCACATTTAGATCTTTCCTGCGTAAATCCTCATGTGCCCGCGCACAGCCTTGAAACGCGCAAATTCCGGCCTAAAGCAGGCGCCAAACACTTTTCTTTTATGCCAGCCACGGCCTGAAATGCGCATTTATTCATTTTATTTTTTATTCCTCGGCGCAGCCCACACTTCAAGACATAACTGAGATGATCAGCATGCCCCTGCGCAAGGACGGCATTTTGTCTTGAGAAGTACAGGGGAAACCCTTTATCCTTAATATCCTCAGAGCATGCGCCTGCACTTTATTTTAGAAAGCCTGTGCCGGCCCTCCCAAAGCCAAACTCCCTCAGACAGCGCAAAAGCTCGCCCAGAGCCGGAGTGCATACAAGTGTGCTCAAGCAGTTTCAATAATCAGATGCACTTTTGTGCTCTCCGAGTAGTCCAGGCCTGAAATCAGCTTGGGTGTAATTACAATGGTTTGCTTTGTGCTGGCCGCCTTGCTTCCCACGAGCATGCTGTGTATAGTCCTCTCGTGCGCCGCGTCCATTCCTTGGTTTATTTCGTCGACCAGTAAAAACGGAGAGTTTGAGAGCTTTTGCATGGAGAGCAGGTACAAAATAATAGACACAGCCTTTTCTCCTCCGCTGTGTCTTCCAGCAGATAAAACTTCCAGGCTCCCCTCAGACCTAAACTGCACCTTTAGAACCAGCTTCCACATGCGGGGAGACTCTGTATAGTGCACGTGAACGTCTGCGCCAATCCCTGCGCTGGAAAACAGGGAGTGTGCGTGGCCGTTTATCTGCTGCACTAGTGCGTCTATTTCCAAAACCAGGTCGGCCTCTTTCTGTTTTTTTATGGCCTCGGCCGTGCCTGCTTCTTTTTCATCTTTTCTTAGGAGCTTGGCTCGCTGCTGCATCTCGGCCTTGCACTTCTCGTACTCCTCTATCGCAGAATAGTCTACAATTGACAGCTCAGCCTTTGCCTTTTCCTGCTCGAGCAAGAAGGTAAGCGTCTGCACGCAGGAGGGCATTTCCTTGAGCTTTGCTTTTTTTTCTTCGGACTCTGTCTTCAAGCTGTACGTTGCTTCTGCCTCCGCCAGCTTCTGGACAGCCTGGTGCTTCAGGTTGTCTGCCTCGCTGGAGCACTGCAGTATGGAGCCGTGCATGGTCTTGAGCAGATGCTTCTCAGAGTCCAGCAGGCACTGCTTGCCCTGCAGCTCTTCGTGCAGCGCCTTCAGCTCCTTTGATCGCTTGGATATGCTTTCCAGCTCTTTCAGCATGGCCGCAATGGGCAGCTTTTTCCAGGGGAGGGCGCGCTCTTTCTGCAGCCTTTTCACCTCTTGCTGGAGCTCTTCCTTTTGTGCAGTTAGCTGCTTGCTTTCCACTGAAATTTCCTCCGCTCTTTCTTTGTATGCCTGCATGGCCCTTTGCAGCCGCTCGTGCTTCTCGCTTTCCACAGCGTCAGACTCTCTTAAGCCCTTCAGCTCTCTAAGCCTTTTTTCCAGCTGCTCCCGCTTTCTTAGAACGCCCTGCCGGTGTGCAGCCCTTTTTTCGCGCTCCTGCTTTAAGGCCTCCAGCGCCTCGAGGGTTCCTAGGCCCTTTGGCTTCATTAGAATTCCCACGCCCTTTGCGATCGGGTATATCACAAGAGTCTCGTCCTTTGTGTACGGCGACCGTTTTATCTCAATGACTTTCCGGTTTGAAATAATTCGCGTGATCTTCCTGTGCGCATTGAAAAACTCTCGCTCGTTCGAAAGTGCGGCCTTTGTCACGGGGATGAGAGACAGCTTTGAAAAAATGTTCAAAAACTCTTTGACCGCCGGGGGGGCCTCAATGCACTCAGACAGATATACCATCTTATACTTGCTGTCTATTTCCGTGGAGGCGGGCGCCAAAGCATCAGGTGCCACTTCGGCTGTGTGTTTTTGCTTCTCGACAATGTTTATAGCCAGGCCTCGCTCCTCCTTAAACTCGCGGATAAACTCCAAAAAAGACTCTCTGCTATGGCACACGAAGGAGGTAAGCGCGTGCAGGTTCAGCTGACTGCTCAGCTCTTCCTTGTACTCCTCCCGGATGACCTTCATGGTTAGGATGGCGGGGAAGTCAACTGCCCACTTTTTCTCGCTCTGCTTCATTATGTTTATGGCCGTGTACGTGTCCTTGTGCAGGTTTTTGAGCTCCTCCAGCAGCCTGTTTTCGCCCTCCTCCTCTTTCTTGAGGGACACTTCAAGCTTCTGTATTTCCATGGCCTTTAGAGCAGACTCGACCTGCCAAGAGCTGTCTTCCATCTTGTTTTCCCTGTACTCGCCCTCCAAGGCTGCATACTCCTGCTGCAGGTGGGCAGTCATTTTTGGAGCCGGCTTTTCCGTCTCCTTCACAACTTTCCACTGCGCAATTTCTGTTTTCTCCTGGTTAAGTCTTGCAATCTTCCCTTGGATAACGGAAATTTTCTCTGAAGCTATCTTTTCGTGCCTTTGGATCTTCTCTATCTCGCGCACCTGAAGGTTGAACTCTTCTACCTCCATTCCCTTTATGATGTCTGTTTTTTCCTTCTGCAGAATGTCCATCTCTTGCAAGTACTCGCTTTCCAGCGCGCTTATTTTTTGCTGCTTTTCCATATACTCTTCCTTGTGCTTTCTGAGCTTCTCCACTACAAGGTCTCGCTTGTCCTTCAGAATTTGGTACTCCACCCACTTGATCTTGCACTGGAGCAGACTTATCTGCTCTTTCCGGTCCAAAAACTCTTTCAGTTTTTTGCTTTCCTCCTCCAGCACTTCCATTTTGGCCTTTAGCTTGGTTTGCTGCTCTTTTTCTGTTTGCAGCTTTTTCTTGCACTCGGCCAGATTGTCGCTGACCTCCTCCAGGTCTTTCTTCTTCTGCAGAAGCTCTGGATTGCATGTTTTGAGCGTGGTCTCCAGCTGCTCTTCTTCAGCTAGCGAGGAGAACTCGGTCACTTTGTCCTGCGGCAGAAACTGCCCTAAGTTGTTTATTTGTATGTCTAGCGCCGAAGCCACTTCTTTCACCTGGCTCAGGGAGGCAGGCATTCCGTTTATCTTGTACGATGATCCGACCGCTGTGATCGTGCGTGCTATGGACACATCAATGACCTTGCTGCGCCCATGTATCTTCACTATCTTGGAAATTTCCTCTCGCCGGGTGGTTTTTATCACAAGCTCAGAAACCGCCTTCGTCTCCCCAAACTTTATGAGCTCGTGCGTGGCCAGAGGCTTCCCCACGGTCTTGCTGGTCCCTCCTAGCGTGAGCGCAATGGCAGCAGCGACTGTGCTTTTTCCCGACCCGTTCAAGCCAGCTATCAAATTCCCATGCGGCGAGAATATGAACGTGCTGTTCGCATATTTCTGAAAGTTATTCAGCACAAGCGAGTGCAAATATGTATTCATATAGAAAAATATTTAGAAGAATATATACCGCTGAAGAGAGGCAAATGCCCGTGGGCAGGCAGGCGTCGGGCAGTTCGCAGGATCTTAAAACATCGCAAGGCTAGAATGGGTGCAATCGCACATACGATCCTGCAGAACCTTGTGAAGAGGACAATGCTATCTGCCGGTGTCTTAAGAAGGAAATGAAGACGCTGTTTGCTGGGGCTTTGTAATGCTTGGAGTGCCTATTGCTGGATGGGTTTTTGCGAGGCTGCCTACTTCGGGCTGTGCGTGCATGCTTTCGGTCAATAGGCCGGTTTGGTGGCTCCAGAAAGCGCAAGTCCGGGTGGTTTTCTCTCTCCCTCCGGCCAACCCGCACACGCGATTCAGTCTAAGTCCACCATACAAACTATGGATCAGCAGCAGGCTTTGCGATCTGAGCAAGCAGAAATGAAAAGGGCAGTGCTTGCAAAGTGATAGGCAGAAAGATCTAAATGCGCAGACTGACCGTGCATTAATAAGCAAATAAGTGTTTTGGTATATAGAAGCGCTTTATTGGTGGAAATGCCCAGGACTATTTGTCAGTGAGAGCGCGGATCTATTGGACAGTACAACAATAAAATGCTCCTTTATGCAGAATCGAAGACAAGCCATGCCTCCATTAGACAGCCATGCGTTCTCGGACAAAACGAACTCAAAACAAAGCGTTTCAGATAATAGACAACACGTTCAGCTTGAAGAGATTATTTTGAAAAGCATAAATGATCAAGACAGTCTTTTCAGTCAGCCTCTTTTTTCGGAGGCTCCTAAGCACGAGTACAATGAGGTGTATGCCAATGAGATAATAGACATGTGTGCATCTTACAACATAGACGATCTGTCCTATACGCTGTCCAGCATAGATGTAGACAACTTCTCGACCCAGCCATTTTCTATGTCTATGCCAAGGCGCGAAGAGGGCGCGCTTTCTCAGAAGCTGTATCGGCAAAAGGCTGTGAAGAGAAAGGACGACGACGAAAACAGGCCGTTTTTGTGCACGCACACGAATTGCTTCAAGGCGTTCAAGCGTTTTGAGCACTTAAAAAGACACTACAGAATACATACGGGAGAAAAGCCGTATAAATGCTCGCTTCCAGAGTGCAACAAAAGCTTTTCCCGCTCAGACAATCTTCTGCAGCACGAGAAAATCCATGCCAACAGAAAAATGTAACGGAGATGCAGGATTAATTGCGCAAAGACCACAAAGAATAAACAAACTGTTTTATTACTGTTTTTCCAGTAGCCACTTTGTAAGCAGCTTCACAGGCCGGCCGGTTGCGCCCTTTCCGTGGAGCTCGGGCGTCAGCGTGTTAAAAGCCACGCCTGCAATGTCCAAGTGCGCCCACGGCTTGTTCTGCACAAACTCTCGAAGGAAAAGAGCTGCAGTGATAGACCCGCCTGCAGGGCCGCCCACGTTCTTCAGGTCGGCAACTTCCGAAGAAATCAGAGACTTGTACTCATCTGTCACCGGCAGCCTCCACACTTTGTCTTCCACTTCGTTGGACTTCTTTACAAGTTCTTCTGCCAGCTCGTCGCAGTTACTGAACACTCCTGCCATGACAGGACCCAAGGAAACTGTAATAGCTCCTGTGAGCGTGGCAATATCCACTATCTTTGTAGGGTTGAACTTCAGCGCATGGTCCAGGGCATCTGCAAGAATAAGCCTGCCCTCCGCGTCCGTGTTGTCAACCTCCACACTTTTTCCAGCGCTGCCCACGTGCACGTCCCCAGGCTTTGTGGCTGTTCCCGACGGCAGGTTTTCCGTCAAGGGAACGATTCCAACCACGCTTACCTTGGCGTTCAGCCGGGCAAGTGCGCCAATTGTGCTGACAACGGAAGCCCCTCCTCCCATGTCTCCCTTCATAGCTGCCATCTTAGCAGAAGGCTTCAAGCTGATGCCGCCAGAGTCAAAGGTTACTCCCTTTCCAACCAAGGCAATGCACTCGCTCCCAAGGTTGTAGGATATTTCCAGGAGTTTAGGCTCCTCGGCAGACCCATTAGATACGCCCAGGAGCAGGTTCATGTTCATAGACTGCAGCTCCTTTCTGTCGTATACCTTCACCTGCACGCCCTCAGGCAAGTACTCCTTGGCATACCCGACAAAAAGAGTTGGCGTCATTTTGTTTGCGGGCGTGTCAACTAAGAACCTGGCAAAGTTTTGGGCCTGTGCAATTTCAATGGCGCTTATGACCTCCTGGCTCTGCCCTGCATACACCAGCGCCACCTGCGTCTTCTTTTCACTGTGGAAAATGTCGTACTTGTACGAGGCCACCATAATGCCCTCTGCAATCCAAGGGGTCATTTCGCTCTCGCCCTCCAGAACTATGTTGGAAACACCCTCCTTGATCAAGATGTTTGTTGCCTTGGCAGCTGCGCTTCTTACCTGCACTGGGCTCTTTATCTTGCCTTCGTCTATCTTGCAGAAGACGTACGTCCTCTCCTTGTAAATAGTCCAGGTGTTGCTCTTGTTGTGGGGCAAGGATGCGCCAATATCTTGCAGGCCAGATGGCATATCGGACGTGCTGCTAAAAATAACGACTTCTCCAACCGTGCCTTCAACAGCCTCTTTCCGGCTCCTGAAGCATATTCTCTTCCAGTCCAGCTCCATATAAATTTACAAAACAAAATGTGATTTATAATTTCTGGCAGAATTAATTCGCCCAAAAGCGACAAATAGGTTGGACATGCATGCCCAACATTTTTGAGAGCAACCGCATATTTCGCAGACGGGCTATCTGGGCAAGGAAGCACTGCACTCTCAACGGCAGAGACACCTCGCCTGCATGCTGGGTTCTGGGAGTTTGCAGGAGGCATCTGCCCAGATTCCTAGCTTTGCGCCTTTCTAGAGAAACAGGCATGCACATGAAAAGCACTCGAAAAATAGAAGGCTTTAGAAGGGCCTGCCTCGATTTCTGCAAGCCGCATTTTCTGTGCGGGGCTATGCTGTGCCCACTTTAATATTTATGTGAAAATATTTGGCTGCGTATGCTGAAAGTGTGGCCTGGCCAGAAACTTGAGTACACAGACGAGTGCTTAGAAGGGCACGGCATATACAAGAAGAAAACAGAGGACGGCGAAATATTCGTGGCAAGTGTGCACGGGCAGGTAAAACAGGTGGATAGGCTCATAACCGTTGAGGCGGAAGCATACTGGTACACTCCGTGCGTGGGCGATGTGGTTGTAGGGAAGGTGCTGGAGATCTCGAACAAGAGATGGTACATAGACGTAAACACCAGACAAGAGTGTATTCTCATGCTGAGTGCAATCAATCTGGCGGACAGCGTGCAGCGCAGGAAAGGAGAGCTGGACGAAATAAAAATGAGCGAATACTACGGGGTGGGGGACATAGTCATAGCTGAGGTCCAGACAGTAGGAAACAAAGTGCAGCTGCACACCAGAAGCCCAAAGTACAGAAAGATATCGTTTGGAGTCCTTCTAAAGGCGGACCAGCACCAGATGGAGGGCATTCAGCAGAGCCAGCAGGAGGTCGTGAATGGGAAAACAGTGTGCACGGTAGTGGGCAAAAACGGATACATAGTGATACACAGCGACGACGCAACAGCCCACAAAGAGATTAAGCAGGTGGCACGCAGCATTCCGTGGATCGCTAAAAACGCCCGCATATAATGGATGCAGACAGTGGCATCTGCAAATAATAGAGTCCTAGAAAAATGTGTGAATGGAATTTCATAGTGTATATTTTTTCCCTTTTCTTGCAGCTTGCATGCGGGGTGCAGAAGCCTGGGGGCTTTCTCTAGATCTGTTGCATGGCCAGACTGTGCTCTTTGCGCCTGCAGCATATGGCTTATCAGCTGGGCTCCAGAAATAAGGCTTTGGCGAGATGATAGTCTAGCTTATGCCGGCTTTCAGGCCTCAATGGCAATTTAAAGACGAATAAAACACGGTCGCGCTGACTCTCTTGATTTAAGCATAGCCCAAATCAGCATCATCAGAGCATATTCTATTTTCTCACTGCTTTGTGCGTGTGCATGCAGCCTGGCCGGTGGCAGCCATTTTTGGGCAGAAGCTGGGGCTGCTGCGTCTTTGCCTGAGTAAGCTTGCAGCGACAAAAGGCAGCTCTCGAATTTTAAGCTTTGAAAATTACGAATTTGAGGCTTGAATGCACGATGCATTTTTATTTTTGAGCGCAGCTCAGTACAAACTGCAGAAAGCCCACACACTTTAGAAGGCATGCAAAATAAAGCGGCGCCAGTGGGACTCCGCTGCAACGCGGAAACAAAGCCTGCAAGCTCTATAGCTTTAGTGCAAAAAGCCGCTAGACTCTATTCTGGCCGCTTTTTCCTAAAGCTGAAGTTGCATGCGCATGTGTCTGCGAACTTTCTCTGCAAAAAGGGAGGCTCACTCGTATTTCTGCACTTGCAGGCGCGCTGAAAACAGACAGAACCACTTGCATAAAATCTGCACAGATTTCTTTATGCAGAGCCATGCATGGCATAGGGCATCGCCCCATGTCAACTATCACAGCGTGGGCGGAAAAATCTAATCTGCTGTCTGCTCCTGAGGGTAATCATCTGTTTCTGGGTTTAAATATTCCATTGCTTTTTCACATTCTGCTGCTTTAATTGCATATTTTTCCAAAAGGTCTGAAAACACAATCATGCCCTTTTTAACGGTCTTTGCGTTAAAGAATTCTATGTCAGAATCATTTACATGTACACAGTAGCTTTTTGTACCTAAGGAAATTTTTAAAGTGGTTAGCATTATGTCAATCTTTGATATTTTATCTGCTATATCATACAAGGGACTTTCTATATTATTGCGTGTTTGCAGATAGACCTGCTCGTCCAACTCAAATTCCTTTGAGCACGCCTGATCAGATTCGCAGTTCTTGGCTTCCTTTTTAGTAGAAGAGGAGATGTCTTCCACAGGGCAATCCATATTAACTGAAATGCCGTTAGGGGATATCTCGGCGGATAATGAAGCGATCATTCGTTTTAAAGCATTGAATAGCTCGGAAACCCCTGTCTGATGGGCTGACATTCCGTCTAGTTCTGAAACAAGCCTGAATGAAAACAGCGCATGGTCTTTCTCATCGTATTTCTCGTACAGGTTGCGCAGAAGCCGTTTGTACTTTAAAGAAGTTGCGGACATTTTGTTGTACATGTCTTCTCGAGCCAGTTCGCATGCCAGCACCGCAGACGAGATGCAGTGGCCTATACCAGTTGAACTGACCATACCACCTGCATGCCAGAATTGGCAGAATTGGCTGATAACCCAGTAAATAATTGCATAGCTTCTTCCATTTTCCATGCATGTATCTTGCACGCCCTTAATAAACGCGTGTTTTTTACTAGGCGAGATACTCGACATTTCGTCTAAAAGTATTTCGCGGTATTGCCGAGACTCTGTGAAAATGCTTCTCAACGGATTATAGTATGCATCTTGAGACACGCCGCATACTGCTGCAGTCAGTTCTTTGCTTGTAGAAGGAGTAAAACTTGGGCTGTCGTATAAACACGGATTTTCTTCCTGGCCATGTATTGCGTATTTTCGAAGCTTCAGCCCATCCACCATTTTGTATACTACTCTTGAATTTTCTATGCGTGATACGGCCATTGGAGAACGATAATTTGCTTCGAATTTGTTAAACAAGAGCATCGCGCTAGTTTTAGGATTTTGTTTGGCGGCTTTCTCCGCTGTTCTGCTTTTATGTGTCTTGTCCGCCTTTCTTGTCCGCATCCCGAACTCTGCCCTCAAGACAGGCATATACATATACATTGATATTAAAAAAAGCAACGCCACAATGCCCACAACTACTCTCATGTTTTTTCTTTTTGAAGCACAAATTATATAAACAACATTTTGAATCAAATCAATCAGCATTTTTTGTTGATTTCCGTTTCTGTATGGTCTGCAGGCGCCTTTTCGAGAAAACATCTCGAGTTTGCAAAATGAAAAAGCTGCTTGTAGAAGCACGGCCGAGCACGATGCACCCCGTTTTTCAAAATTAAATAAAAAATGACTTATTAAAACGCTAGAGTCACCACAAGCCGTGCCGGGTGCTGGAAACAACTGTGTGCGCAGGAAATTATTCAATAAATCTAACTAGTTAGGCCGCACCGGGCAATATTTGGCATGTGCCAAGCATTTTTGCGCTGTGTTTTTTTTTTGCGGAAGAAATGATAAAGTATATGTTTATTAAGCTGTCTGGACTGTTTTTGCTTTTTCTTTTTTGTTTGAAGTTGCATGCGCATGTGCAATTGCAAGCATATTGAAAACAGACTGAGCCACTTGCATAAAACCTGCACAGATTTCTTTGTACAGATCCACGCATGACATAGTGTACCACGCCATGAAACTATCACGCCCGGAGCGGAAGAGTATAATTTGTTGTTGGCTCCATAAGGATGGGGTCTTTTGTTTCTGAGCTTAAAGCTTCTAGTACTTTAGTGCATAGTATTTCGAATCTCTTTTCCTTAATGGCGAAACCCTTTAGAGTGTTTGAAATTTCACTTATGGTTTGCTTAACAATCATTGGGTCAAAGCGTAGTAGGTCTTTCTTCTTTACTTCTATGCGGTATTCTGTTGTTCCGGCTGCACCTTTTAACTCTTTCACCATGCCTTCCATATCTTTTATAACAGCTGCTATATCACCTAGTGGGTCTTTTCTGTCTACATTATCGCGTATTTTCAGATAAAACTGTTCATCTAACTCAAGCTCTTTCAATTCGTCTAAGCATGCCTGATCAGACTTGCACTTCTTGGCTTTCTCTTCAATGGAGGGTGTGAGGTCTTCTATGGGGTTGCCTGTATAAATTGAAATTTTGGCAGGAGATATTTCGGCAGACAGCGTAGTGGCCATTTTCCTTAAAATATTGTATACGCCAGAAAACTCTAGATGTTGGTTTTCTAATCCTTCTAATTCTGTATTGGCCCGTTTTAAGATTAGTGCATAGTATTCCCCACTGCAATTGTCACCGCCTAGCTTACGCAGCTGTCGTTTGTACTTTAAAATCGTTGCGGACATTTTGTTTAATGTGCTCTCCCGAATTATTTCACATGCCAGCGCAGCAGAAGAAATGCAATGCGCCATTTCTGTTGGGGACAGAACGATGCCATCTTGCTTGTACTTGCATATCTTCCCTAAAAGCCAGTCAGCTAGTAAATGAACTCTTCCATTTTCTATGCATGAATCCTGTATGTTTTCAAGAAACTCGTACAGAAGATGAGCAGGAATATTCGAAAGTTCTTTCGCAGCATTTGACTTGATGAAAACAAAAAAACCTGAGGAAATGCTTTTCAGAGGGTTTTCGTATGCTTCTTGGGGCACACTGCATATTGCTGCAGTCAGTTCTTTGTCTGTAGCAGGAATAAAGTTTGGACTGTCGTATAGGCACGGGGTTTGTTCACAATTCGCCTCTTCCATAATAAGATTCCTCAGCCTCGCCCCGTCTCTCAATTTGTATATTATTTCTGAGTCATTAACATGCGATACAAGTATTGGGTTGTCGTCGTTTTTCGGGTTGCCATCTGTCATGAAAAGTGTAGGAAGCTCGAACGCATTGTTGATAGCCCCATTGAGTTCATTGCTTGTATCTGCGTAGCGTGTATTTTTTTCTATATTGAGGTATCCCATGTTAAGCATATATGCTGATATGAAAAAAAACAAAGCTGCAATAACTGTAAATAATCCCATGTTTTTTTCTTTTTGAAGCGTATATTAATAGGCAAAAATAAGGATCAAAATGATCATCAAAAAACGGCCGAGCACGGCACACTTTGCTTTTCAGAATTTAAAAAAAGCAACCCGAATAGACATGCCAGGGTCCCCCCATGGACCAGCTGTATGCTTGGAAGATTTAACCCGGAAAGCCCCCGAGTTCGAATCTGAAAAGCACAGCGAAATCCAGAAAAGGGACCCGCTGTGGTACCAATAAAAAAATACTGGCGTGGAACTAAAACCTTCACGCCCAAAGTCCCCTAAAACAGTTTGGGACGTTACACGACCAAACCCAGCCAAACCCTACAGCAAACTATAGGGTCCGAAGAACCCCACACAGCTCATGGGGAGAAGGTGAAATAAAAGGGGCGGCTGTGAAGAACAAAGAAAACGATTTACACCTTCGGCTGACAAAAGCGGATTGGCTGTTTTCCCTGGTTTCGCGCAACCTGAAGGGATTGCTAGGGAACACAGTAACCTAGCAAAGAAAAGAGGGTTTTTCAGCCAAAACGTGTCGAAGCTATGTAAAAGAAAATTAGGAAGAATCACCGATGCCTGAGTTCTTCGGGCATACAGGAGGGAGTCCCGCCAAGGCCCCTAAAACAAAAATGGGATTAATCCTACTCTGTATAGTCATAAAAGGACTATGAATAGCAGAAGCATGAGCGGTAAGCTTCTGACCATCAGCCCAAACAGAGGGGGACATACATAGAGCCTACTATGATACACAAATTACCCATTGTGTAGTCACGATTCGCAGCCCATGGGATAAGGAGGCATAGGTCGGATGGAGAAAAGGCTGTTTGGTTTTCGAGACCATGTAAGCCTGAAGTGAGATAATTGCGGAGAATGGATCTAGAAAAGGCATAGAACCAGACAGGGAAGATATAATCAATAAATTCAAATAGTTAAAAAATAGACATGCCAGAACCACTACACGCCATTCCATGCAAGACCATCCAGTATTTGGCCTTTGCAATTTAGGCCTGTACTGTGCGCTTTTGCGATGTGCTTTCTTGTTTCCTGTGGAAGGCTTCTGCAGGCTCAGGCC
Organism: Nematocida major; assembly: GCF_021653875.1. Taxonomy (NCBI): domain Eukaryota; kingdom Fungi; phylum Microsporidia; genus Nematocida; species Nematocida major. The sequence goes on from NW_025952954.1 coordinate 34,822, forward strand.
CTGAGTTCGTGTGCGTATTGGCTGTTTTCGCTGCCAAAAGCCACAACGAGCAAACTCAAACAAAACATATTTATTAAACCTCGCTACAAAATGTTAGTTGTCTCTGCGCTCTTTGCCTACTTATTTGCATATGCTATAAACTGCGCTGAAAGCCGGAAAGTTGGAATAAAAACACTGCAAAGCAGGCTCCTACCCGGTCGTTGCCCCTCGCATGGGGGACATAATCTCAGAAAAGGCGCCGACTCCTTGGGCTTTATAGGGGGATTTTCTTTGTGTGCAAGCATGTGCTTTTCTAGCAAGGGCTTTATGGCATTTCTGTTTCTATTTTTGCATACGTCTTTCGTTTAGCACAGGCTGTTTGCTAGCTCCATATAATTGCCTTGGTATTCGGTGCTGTCGCGGCGCTCTTTCGCCAAAGCCTTTCTCATCTGTATAATGCACTCTATGGCTGGAGCTCTGTCAAGCTCTTTCTTGTTATTACAATTTTAGACGGAAAGCGGCACAAAATTCTTTTCAGTGTCTCCAAAGCATTCCACACGCCCTTGAAGGCTTTCTCTAGGGTTTCAATGGAGCTGGTCTTTGCTATCGCCATGCTTACATTCGCTGCATGCCTGGAGTCGACTATGCTGCCTTTGAAGAACTCCACGCCAGTGCCCATATGCTTGTATATGCATGGCGGTTTGGCAAAGCATACGCGCAGAGCATCATGAACAGTGTCAAGCTCCTTGCATGCAACATTTATCTGGTCAACGCGAAGCATCGAGAGGCTTTGGTGCTCCATAGTGGTCTTGGAGGCTTTCTTGAAGAGGCAGTTGATCCTGTCAAACGGCAAGAACATGTTCTGCATGGCATAGCCTCCGCTTTAATCTGGACTGCAACCGCTTGGTGGAAAGTATCATATTTTTTTGCTGCTGCTTTGCAATACTCAGTATGTATGTATACTTTTTTGCAAAAGTCTTCATTCGGCCAAATACGTTCTCTCTAACCAGGCCGTATATTAGTGCAGCTGTGGCAAAGGACCTGTATGGCTTTGGGAGTCCACATCAAGCTGGTTGAAAATGTCCAGGCAAAGCCTGCCTATTATACGGATTAAGTTTCTGCAGTACATGCTGTTGCAGAGCCACGACTGGGCTGCGCCCTTCAGAGAGCTATAAATATACTCCTGCGGTATATGCATCAAATCAAAGCCTATTATGCTGGCATTCTTCACATTGTCTGGATTGAAGGGGCTGTAATAATGCTGACTTGCAGCTATGTGAGCACATTTTATGCAAAATGCAAGATAGCTTCTATATGCCTGCGCTGAATCTCTGAGCGTGCAAGAGGATTGCTTGGAAGTGCTGAATTTATTGTTTTTGGCGGGCCAGAAACTGCTCCATGTGCGAATTGACTAAAAACAAGCCGGTGCACTGTGCATACTTACCAAACATGCTGCATGCTTAAGTTATTCTGCATGCAGTTCATTTTCAATCGAGCATATGCCTGAGACACTGCACAATTCTTCTGCCTTTCTGCTATATTTTAACCCGCAGTTTCTATTCTCATCCATAATCTTATACATCACAGCAAACAAACGTTCCATTTCTAAAAAAATAAGGTGCGGGTCCAGCTTTTCCAAGTCGTTCTCGTTTACTTCAGCGACAAACCGGTCTGTTCCCAGAGACTCCTTCAGATTTTTTAGCAAGTCAGCCAGCATGTGTATGTCTTCCTCCATGCTTTTCGCCGGCGATGCTTCAACATCATCCAAGATCTTTCTCATGTAGACATCGTCAAAAGATGCGTTGTACGCCTGCAGATATCTTGTATGTGGATATATGCACTTGTTGAAAAACAGGCACCCTTCGATGTTGCTATTATTGGAAAAGTTGAACTCTTTGCGAACGTTGCTCGATATAATCGTCAGTTTGGACGGTGCAATACCCTCATCTATGCGGGCAAACATATTTTTTAAGGTCTCTTCCAATTCGGCGAAAAAATTAATGTGGTAAATTGCAGAGAACGTCTCTAGTTTGGCGTTTTTTGCCACCATGACAAACAAATCCTTAGAAAAGTCGTCCTTTTGGTTTTCCAGCAGGTCTCTGTACTTGTAAATGGCGCTGTTGATTCGGTTGAACATATTTTCTCTGACCATGTCGTACAAAAACAGCGCCGAGGTGATGCATTGCATTTTGTCGTCAATTGATGTAATTTCCAGGAAATGCCACCTGCACATCAGAAATAAAATGTCTTCCATCACTCGGATCTGGTCTCTGGCCTCATAGCACGCATTGCTTGATGCTTTGAGCACGTCGTAAAGGTATCTTTTGGGAGTAGCCAATATTTTGCTATACATCAAGGGCTTGGAGTGAATGAACTCGGAAACAACCGTTGTAAGTGGGTTTTCGTATACCTGCTCAGACACGCTGCACATCAATTTGGACATTTCCCTGTCGGTTCCAGGCTCTATTGTGTTGCTGTCGTGCAAGCAGCGCCCTTTCTTGGTAGATTCGTCGGAGTTCACTAATCGCCGAATTGCTTTTCCGTCTTTAACCGAGTATCCTAGTTCTGCCTTCAGTAGGTCTTCTTCGGGAACGTACCGAATTTTGCTGTGCACTTTGGCACCCACCACATAAGGCTCCGAATTGAGGTTTTCCACAATGCACAGAGTCCGTTTGCTCCATGCATCTGGGTTGTCGACTCGTGTCACACTAGAAGCAAATGTGCTGCAAAAGCTCTCAGAAACACCCAGGCGAAATAAATAAAAAGCAACAGTGCACGCCAGGAAAATTGCCAGTGCAAATATTCTCAATATTTTCATGTTTTTTTCGGGCCATTTGTTTAAATAGAGAGCCTCTGTGCGCTGATATCATATCTGAGGTCATGCACGCAAGCTCAACATGATGATCAATTCTTTCACTGCATAATGGTGTTTAATTTTTCATTTTCAAATTTTTATGCACAGTCTGCAGGTTTTTGGCAGCTTCTGTCCACAGCGCATGAGCATGCCAAAAGCTCTAGATGTTTCCCAGCCTCTATACGCCCTTCGTGCCTTTTTTATGCTAAAAATTGCTAGAGCCTGCTCGATTTGATGCCGTTCTCTGGGGTCTGAACACATGCGTAGCCACTCCCAAATAGCAGAGGCGCTGGCTGCGTGCCAAGGGTTCTTTCTCCCAGCTGCCACGGGACGCGCTGATCTCCTTGCTTTGTAAATGATTAGCTTTCAAGCACAAGCCCCCACAATGAGTGGCCCCGAAAGCAGGCCACTCAAACATTCCGAATAAAAGCCACAAGCACGCCACTTGCTCTGATCCAATGAATATCCTCCCGGCGCTCGAAAGGAGTTTTTGTATTAAAATTCAGCATTTGCCAATTTCAAAGGACATCTACAAATTTATTTCCCAGTTGTTGCATGCGCGTAAAAGCATGCCTGTGTGCAGACGAAAACTATGCAAGTTGCTAACTTCTCTGGAAATGAACAAAACAGATGCATGCTGCAGCCCGCATGCACCGCATTAATGCGCCGCTGTGCGGACGGATATTCAATGGGTCTTGTATATCTCCAGCTGCGAAGCGTGTTCGGATCGGCCACGCCCTCGCACCCTTCTTTCCCAAGGAATTGGCCTTTCTGTGCCGCGCCTGCTCCTAATTGGCGCTGCTTTGGCCCCGTGTGTGAATTTGCCATTTCGCCAAAACGATGCGTGCTTGCGGTGCATATTACCTCTTAATCAACACATTTAGATAGTTTATTTGTTCTAAAAATTTGCAAGAGATGAAAGAAGGGGTAATTGAAAGGTATAAAGAATTTATAGGCGACAATGTGCTGTTTCAAATACTTTTGGGAAACAAAAAGTCCACCCGAAGAACGGTCAAGAAGCTGAAGACAGACAAAAGCCAGTCTCGCATCCTGAAAGAAGACGACGGCTTTGACATGGACGACTCGGAGGCATTTATGTATACGCAGTCGCCCCCGTATATAACAGGAACGCTCAGAAACTACCAAATAGAGGGGCTGAACTGGCTTATAAACATGTACGAGAAAAAGATCAATTGCATTCTGGCAGACGAAATGGGGCTGGGGAAGACTCTGCAGACAATTTCTTTGCTGGGCTATCTGTACTCCTCAAAGAAGAACAAGCTCCCGAATCTGCTTATAGTTCCAAAGTCCACGCTGCAGAACTGGAAAAACGAGTTTAAGAAGTTTATGCCAAATGTCAAAACCATCATATTCCACTGCAGCAAGAAAGACATCCGCACAAAGGCCAAAGAGCTTCAGGAGCTCGACTACATTGCATGCATAACAACATACGAAATGTGTCTGTCGGGGAAGTCGCAGCTGCAAACTGTCGAGTGGCAGTACATTGTCATAGACGAGGCGCACAGAATTAAAAACGAGCAGACGGTTCTTAGCAAAGTGGTCCGGGTTATTCCTTGCTCGCACAGGCTTCTTCTTACGGGAACGCCCCTGCAGAACAACATACACGAGCTGTGGGCTTTGCTGAACTTTCTGGCCCCGGAGGTCTTCTCAGACGGGGAGGGCTTTGATGCGTGGGTGGAGTCGGCGTCCAGCGACTCGGAAAATGAAACAGTTGACAAGCTCCGAAACTTGCTGAGTCTGTTCATTCTTAGGAGAGAAAAGGCGGACGTGGAGAAGTCCCTCCTTCCAAAGAAAATCATAAACCTATACTCTCCGCTCACGGAGATGCAGAGAAAGTGGTACAAAATGATTTTGGAGAAAGACGCCGAAAATGTTGTAAACGAAGGCTCGAAGATGCAGCTGATGAACATTGTGTGCCAGCTCAGGAAGTGCTGCAACCATCCGTACCTGTTTGACGGGGCAGAGCCCGGCCCTCCATACACCACGGGAGAGCACATGATAGAAAACAGCGGAAAAATGGTGATGCTGGACAAGCTGCTGGTAAACTTAAAGCAGAAGGGCAGCCGAGTCCTGATATTCAGCCAGATGACGCGCATGCTAGACATACTTGAGGACTACTGCGGCTTCAGGCAGTACGCGTACTGCAGGATAGACGGCAGCACGGCAACAGAAGACAGGTGCCAGGCCATTGAAGAGTTCAACAAGCCCAACAGCGAGGCGTTTATATTCCTTCTGAGCACGCGCGCAGGGGGACTTGGTATAAACCTGGCAACAGCAGACGTGGTGATAGTCTACGACAACGACTGGAACCCGCAGATGGACTTGCAGGCCCAGGACAGAGCCCACCGAATAGGCCAGAAGAAACAGGTTTTTGTCTTTAACTTTCTAACAGAAAACACAATTGAAGAAAAAATACTGGAGAGGGCGCTGAAAAAGCTGAAGCTCGACGAAATAATTGTCCAAAATGGAAAAAAGAAAAACAATGCAATTTCTCAGAACGAGCTGCTGGGAATACTTGCAAGCGGGGTCGACAACGTGTTCGACTCCGACAACAAGATAGACAGGACAATTGAGGAGACCATTCGGATAGGAATGGAGAAAACTGACCAAATGAACACGCGGGTGGGCGAGCAGGACGTTCTGAAGGACCTGACAAACAACGAAATAAAGGCATACGAGTGGGAGGGCGAGGACTACAGCGCAAAGAATGCGAAGATGAAGCTTGCAAAGTACATAGTCGTCCCAGAAGGCGGGAGGACCAGAGGAATTGCGCAGGGAATACTTGCAAAGAGGAAGGCTATTGGAATTCGGCAGTACAACCTTCCCGAGCACCAGTTCCACCCGCAGAGGCTGCATCTGCTGCAGAAGAAGGAAATGGAGGAGTTCCAGGCGAACGGCAGCACAGAAAGTCTGCTGACCGCAGAGGAGCAGGAAGAAAAGAAGGCGCTTTTCGAGCAAGGCTTCAACAACTGGACAAAGAGAGACTTCTGGGCGTACATAAAAGCGTGCGAGAGGTACGGGAGAGACGACTTGGAGAAAATCTCAAACGACCTCTCAGACAAGACGCGGGAGGAGGTTGCGAAGTACGGAGAAGTGTTCTGGGCGAGAATTAAAGAGCTCCCGGACGCAGAAAAGATACAAACACAGATCCAACGGGGGGAGAGCAGGATTGTAAGAACCCAGAGGATAAAGGATTATCTAAACGAAAAAATCACGAAGGAAGGCGAAAACTTCAGAGTTCCATACCCAGGAAACAACAAGTCCATAGGCTTTACAGAAGAAGCGGACAGGTTCATCCTGCTTATGCTCAACAAGAAAATGGGAACGCCCGGATGCTATGACGACCTATGGCATAGGATACGCGAGACAGAAGAGTTTGCGTTTGACTACTATCTGAAAGTGCGCACGCCGCACGACCTGCAGAAAAGGGCGCAGTTTCTGTTTACAGGCCTGCTCAAGGACAAGAAAGGAAGCGTGCAGGCGGATCTGTAGAATGGAAAAGTAAGCAGCCGCCCATGTATTCTTTTGCCCTGTGCATTGCAATATATAAAAAACAGGATATACTTCTTGGGTAACTTTGTCCGCTTGGTTAAAATGCAGCTTCTACTGACTACTTGCACACTTTTGCCCGGGCCAGCTCAGAGCGCGCATATGCAGCACACTCTGTCGTGCCAGGGCGCAGCGGCGACAGCTGAGTGCATCCGCCCACCCAGAAGTTTCCGAAATTCTGAATGTTTTTTCAAATATCATGTGATGTGATGCATTGTTTTCTGCTATAATAAGAAAAGCCATCGCTCGCCCATGCAAAAAGGCATAAAAAATATTTTGTGCATGGCGCTGGAAATTGTGTGCGCTGTTTCTATGCATATAGAGTACTTTGCATGCACGAACGCGGATTCTCACACTTCTCAAGGCACATGCCCGAATGCAGACAGAACTTTCGAGAGTGAAATTCCTCCACACCCCACGAATTACGGTATAGAAGAGACGCAGCCATGGAACCCCCAACTGGGCAAGCAAGAGGCGCTGCACGCGCCATCCGCCAATAAAAGCTCGGAGGAGCAGATGGAGGGCCTTTCCATTAGAACATACTCCGAAATGATGGGAGGCAAGGGCGCGGCCTCTTATAACTCTGGCGAAAGCAACAAAAAAACAGAGCCTTCTGTGTGGTTCTTTCTTGCAGATTTGAAAATCCCAGTGCCGGAGAACATGGAGATTCTTCGCCCAATAATTAAGCAGAAGATAAACAGGTATCTTAGAAGAGGAGCATTGGAAACAACGAAGAACAATCCCAACTACCTGCAGGTGCTGACGAATGCTATGTTTTTGTACGTGTCCAGACACAGGCCGCTCAAAAAGTGCAAGGCCCTTGCGCAGAGGGGATACACGCTGACCAAAGAACAGATGAGCACGGAAACACTTGGGGACCGGTACGAGGCATGCATGAATATGGAAAAGGCTTGGGCATACATAAAGCCCTACTGTAAAATTGGCACAGGCCCCAGCCTTTCTATGTACGAAAGCATAGAGCAAGCGCTTTTTTTGATTCTGGACCAGTCGGGCATTCTTATAGACTTTTGCAAAATTAGCATGGAATTTCTGCTGAATGCAGTTAAAGACGCAGATTTTAAAAATGCAATGCCAACCCAGGACAACGTACGAATTCTTTTGTATATCCAGGAGATCGCCCTGCAAATAGACATTCTGTCTTTTAAAAAGAGCGCTAACAGGGGCGAGAGGTACATTAAATACATCAAAAGAATTCGCAGTGCGTGCGCAAGCAGCCGGTTTTATGCTGCCTATGCAGATCGAGTTATGGAGTGCTACAAAAAAATAGGACATATTTTCGGCCTCTACCCAAAAAAAGTCGTAGACTCAGACTCTGTGACCTCAGTGTACTCCTACCTGTGCAACATCCTGGCCACATTCTATACGCACGCGCCGCATTTCTACAGAACCGGCACCTCACTTTACATGCTGCTTGAGAAGGACATACTGAGCAGAAGGGTGTACAATAACTATTCTGTAACGCTGAAACAGAGCACGGACCCGAGCAAGGAAAACGCCCTGGAAATAAAAAGCCAGAGTTGCTACACAACCACCAACAACGACTTCTATCTGGAGCTTACGTGTGTGCCGCACTACCATGTGTACTACGTCGACACCGCCACCCACGCCTGCCACCGCGTGTGCATGCCGTACTACACCCACAAAGGCGTGCAGCAAGGCATCCACACTGTGCAGGATACAGTGGAGCATCTAGCACAAAAGTTCGGCATAAACCCAAAGGTCGGTGGAATATACCCGTATTACACGCAGAACAGTGGAAGAACTTGGTCGTTTGTGCCTTTAGACAAAAGCCAGTGTTTGGTAAAAAATCCATTCTGTCCCTTTCTATACGTATTTTACTACATAGAAAACGCCATGGTCGAAAGCCAGCGGATGTACTTTATAAATATCATGCACGCCGGGTCTGGAATGATCGATATAACCGAGGCGGTTCGCATTCCGATATTTATCGACGCCCTAATGTGGGAAAGCCTAGCACTGTGCAGGTCATTCGGCGGTATCGAGTACTGTCCTATTTATAAGCTGGATTTCACAGAAAGGGTCCCCACATGCTACTTAATACAAGACTTCCTATCCAAGTGTAACAGAAGCATAGAGCTGCACATGTACGCAGACTTTATTATGTCCTTGAACGAAGACATTTCCGTGGGCGTGGAGTGCTTTGTTACAGACATAAAGTACTTGTACTATGAAAATGGAGAGATATTCGGCATTTCATGGAGAGAGCGCGCCTCGAAGAACACGCGTGACCATGCATACTACCTGCATAAAGGCCCACCCGACTCTGCAGAAGCGCTGGAAGAAAACAACAACTGGGCAGAGGGCGCCAAAAGAAGAGAAGGCTCTACGGGTGTTTTTGTTCGTGCAGGGCATAGGCCTAAAAGGGTATACACGCTTGTCCGTAAGAACGCAGCCCTGCTTGAAAACTCCAACAGATTGTTGGAGTGGAGCATGGAAAAGTCTGCGATTTACATATACATGTACGGGCGCAGGTATAGCCTGGGTTGTTGGATGAAAAAAATCCAGAACGACCGGCCAGCAGCCTCCGAGTATCTTGGAATCCATTTTTTTATTATGCAGGCTCTTATACCCTGTGCATAGAGCGTAGAGTATACTCGAGCTAAAATAAATAAATGCATATAAATATACTCAAGAAGTATTCTTTATTTTTTTCTCATAGGCAAAATACATCCTGCAAATACCATTCGGCATTTCTCGTGCATTGCGCTTTCTACTTGCAGATTGCGCCTGCACATTATAGCACCCTGCACAGCGGAAAAGCATCAAAGGCATTTAGGCATGCCATTTTGTTTTTGCGGTGAATTCCAAGAATTCACACGCGATCGGAGACGGCCAAGAACACGATAGGCTTTTATGGTATGGGTGCGAGGAAATTGAGAAATAGTAATTGCGAAAAGCATAAATACGCGAGCAAGTTTAATTTCAGATGCACAAAAACAAAAAGAGCATAGCATTAAGTCAATCGATAGTCGACAGCCGGGGCTCTCCAAAGGTTAACAAATCTTTACTGGAACTAGCGCTAGACACAGCCTCGAATCTACCCCGAATTTATGACAGGTCTATTTATTTCAGCACCCCAAGAGCATCTGGTAGCAAAGACTAGTGCTTCGCAGCTCTTATAGTCTCAGCAAACTCTGCTGAAAAGGCCCAATTATGCATGCTTATTCTTGGCACGCAAAGCTAGCTGCACGCACACTGTAGGGTTTTTTGTTTGGCTTTTTGGCATATGTTTACCAGCTTCTGCGTAACAGCATACTTTTTTCTACGCTGCCAGGGGTTTTCAAGAAAGAATTCCTGTTCTTTGCTCAACAGCCTTTTAACAGCAAACTCTATGAACATGCAGTGCTCTAGGAGAAACACAATGTTTTCCCGTGGCATTTTGCTTCTGTTGTACTTTTTAATGCAAATGTGCATGTCCTTATATAGATCGGTTCTCTGGCATATGTGCAGACTTTGGATATGGCTTCTTATTTTTTTGCATGTTTTTCTTACGTTTTTATAGGATAGAATGTTGTTTTCTAGCAAGTATGCCAGATAGTTCACATTCTGATTGGCCATGTATATGTGGTGCAGATCCTTCATAATATCCGTCATAACATCCGCGGACTCTTTGTTTTTTTCCATGCTTCTTATGCTGTTGGCTCCATGCATACACTCTGTGTACGTTTCTTCGATTACGCCGATTGTTCTTATCAAATGGTTCCACAGTGCAGGCTCTATTAAAGCACTGCACATGGCTAGGGATATTCCAACCGCACAAACTCCTATTCTGTATATATATTTTTTCATTTCTTTGCTTATGGCTTTTCTATTAAATATCAACATAAATGATATCACCCATTTTTGAAGTATTTGCGGAGCATAAATACACACTTCTTTTCAAAATGTCACAATGTGCACATTAATACTACATTGGCAGAAAGTCCAAGGCATGCAGCCTTTTTAGCCTGCTGGGGCACTGTCATCCTGCATGCAGGCGTAAGCCTCCTGCACTTGCATTTGGCAGAAAATTAAAACCAAATTCCGACTACACACATTTAAGCTTGGTCGAACTATTCAATTGGCTGGAGAGCTCTAGAGCAAGCACTTTTTCATCCGGGCACTCTGTGGCAAGAAGAGCCCCTTCATTTCAAAGTGTGAACTTTCACTGCCAGCGCCCACTTCTAGAAAAGGACATGCGCATTTGTGTGCTCCTGCAGTGCTAGGCTAGGAGAAAACAGGCCGAAAGCGCGCATAGGCTTATAGAAAAGAGCAATGTAATGCGGAGCTGATTCTGAGAGGCCGTGCTAAATTTAAGAGAATAGCCAAGGCCAAGGCATGTTTTTGCAACCCCAAGACAATATGTTGTATGGTTTTGTTTGCATCTTAGCATGCAGACTCAAGAATTTTCACATTAAAAGGTGCAAGTAAGTCCGTGCCCGAGATTCAGGTTATTACTCGGTCCCGTGGGTGCTGCACATGTTTGTGCAAGCCTGGATGTCTATTTGTGCATGCCAGCTTCAAAATAGCGCCGAACCTCTGGAGTGCACTTTCTGTATAGCGCAAAACTTTATTTATTCGCATGCTTTGAGCCTGCTCACATAAGCTCGGGCTCTGACTCTGTCTCCAAATTCACCAGGTGGTCGTTTTCCTCATCCGCGTATAAATATTCCCCTAGGGGATTCTTTTTGGTTGCTTCGCATCTTATGCTGCTGTTGTATCTCTGTAAGCGCGTGCTGATCTGCATAAAGATGTCCTTGCACAGGGACTCAAGCTGTTTGCACAGCGTTTCCATATGTATAGTCTGTCTGCGCTTGTTTTCAATTTCGCTGTACGCCTGCTCAAACAGGTCTGCGTATGGAAAGCAGCTGCCGTGCTTCATCGTCCTAATGTTAAACTCCGCCAGGATAAGCATACTCTGTGTTTCATAGAAGTTGGCGCTATCCGCCAGGTCTCTCTTGCAGGCTTCCAGCATGCTTGTAGCGATTTTCAGCAGTTTGTAAGGAGCATCTATGCCCGCCAGTACTTCCTCGGTGTCCCTCTTTATATGCCTGCCAAAGCTTTTTTCATCACCTCTCTCCAGATCCTTTTCGAAGTATAGGAGCAGAGAGACCTCGTGAAAGCACGCCTCGTATGTTTGCTTAGCTGTGGCCAAGCACCTTTTTATGTTATAGTATGTGTGCAGCGTGCTTTTTTTGTATATCTTAGAGGCCACTGTTAAAACATTGCACAGAGTTTTTCGTATGTCTTCTGCATCCATGCAGGGTCCAAACCCCATCTAATTTTCGTATATGCTCAAAATTCGCTTTTAATTTTTGATTTACTATGAATATTGAAAACCCGCGGATCTGATGGCAAAGCTCACGCTATATTGGCAGTAGAATGCGTGGGATGATGGCTCGCTCTGAGACTTTAAAAACAGCACAGGCCCAGGATATGTGCTCTGCTGTGGAGCTGGCCCGAGCACCTGCGCTTTTTTATACTAAAGATTCTTTATTATTATCGTGTGCTCATCACTGAAAACTCTTTAGTAGCTCACAGTGTCTTTTTTTAGACTTGGAAAGAGCATACTCTACTTTGTACTCTTTAAATATTTCAGATACAGTGTCCAGCGTACTTCTAATTATATCTACATCTGAAACATTGTCGATGTCTGAAGACAGCACCTCTCTAGAAAGATATTCGTCGACCGATTTGCCGATTGTGCTGTGCATCCACTTTGTAACTTCTGGCATCTCAGAAAGCGACAGCTCGTGCTGGACCGTGTCAGCCAAGCATGACATTGCGTCTGCGTGCTCTGCACTCTCCATGAACCGGTAGCTTACCAGCGGCTTGAGCGCGCTCTCTATTTTCTCTTCTACAACCCTCTCCAGAATGCTCAGTATCTCCCCTTTGAATTTCTCCAGATACGGAACCTCCAAAATAGTTATTTCCCCAACGGCAGTTCCAAACTCTGTCTCTATGTTCAGAAGCTCCTCTTCCAGGTGCACGGCCTCCTCTATAAAGTGGACAAGTATTTTCTGCTCTTCGTCCTTCTGGTACAAAAAAGAGTTCAGAAAGGCCGAAAGACACTCCAAGTACTTGCTTGTTGCTTCCTCCAGCAGAAGTGCGTGCGCGTTTGGTATGATCAGGTGTATAGACGCGGACTGCTTGAACGCCTTTTTCAGGAGCTCCAGAAAATGCTCGCTCCACTCGCTGTAGCACATTCCCAGAATCCGCATAAGGTCGTTCTTCGTGGACTCAATAAATACTCTCTGTATTTCCGCGCTATCTTTCTCTGGTATAGAAGGCACTTTCCCGCACCCGTAGGCCTCCTGGAGCTTTCTCTGGAAGCCCTTCAGCTCGTGCACGTGGTGCATGATCAGCTCCTTTTTCTGCCGAGAGTCACTGTACACGCACTCGTTTAACTTTCTAAACACAATTTGCGCGTAGATTTTGCCAATAAGCTCGGAAAAGTACTTCTTCTTGTTCTCGCGCTCAAACTCGTCGCACTCTATCTCTGCGGCCAGCTCGTCCACGTGCGAAAGCACAGAAAATATCTTGTCGTGCTCAGAGAGCGCGGACAAAAGATAATCCATGTACCACTCTGGCTTGTCGAGCCGGTTTGTTTCAAATCCCCCGAAGAAATGATGGGAAAAGCTCTCCTCTATCTCTGCAAACAACACATCAACATAGAGCCTTCTTCGCGCCTCAATATCCAGATATGCGCGGTCTGCCATAATGATAGAGCGGTTCAGCGCCTTTGCCAGGCCCACCAGCATATCCACTCGTATGGTCCCGGAGAGATTTTTCAGCTCCCGGATAAACTCCTTCATCTCGTTCATAAGGTGCAGGTGAACTGCCCTAAACAGGCTCATAAACCCAGACTTTTTGGCGCTCTCCCCCATTGCAAGTATTCGCTCAACCGTGCTTGTCATCTCTTTGGAAAGCACCAGCTCCACCTTGTTCACGCGGTTTAGCGAGCCCTCGAACTCCTCAGCAAGCTCTCTCCTTCTATTTTGCATGTCGCTGTTTTCTTTTTCAGCAACAATTTCCTTGGCTCTGGCAAGCGCCTCTTGCTTCATATTTACTCTATCTGCTCTGGCTGTGGCTTCCTCCTGGAGTCTTTGACACAACTCTGTTCTCTGCTGAAGGCTTTCTTCTATCTTCTTAAGTAGGTCTAAATTTTCGCCTCGTCTTTTTTCTTCTTCACACAGGCGGCCTTTAATCCTTTCCCTCATTTCAAGCAAGTCGTTGGCTCTCATTTTATAAATTGTTTTACAAACAATATTTTTTAACAATATGGAAATCAATACGAGTGAGGGGAAATTGGCTCTTACTCTGTGCACTATATCCAGAAAAAGTGTGAATTTGCAAAAATCACAGGAGCCCCGCATAAACAATGAGACCCGCGAGTATTTGCAGCTTATGCAGAAAATAACTGCAGGCAGCGAAGTCCGCGAAAGTGCGGACGCGTTCTCGTACGTGCCTGGGAGCATACAGGGAGGCAGCATTCTCTTCGAGTGCGTCCACTGCAGCGTGCCTGATGTTCTAGCAAGCGTTCTTCCTTTGGTGGTTTTCTGCCGCATTCCCGTGCATCTCACGGTGCGGGGCGTGACAAACTCGCAGGCCGGGATTTCAGTGGATTTTGTGAAAGCAGTGCACTGCAAGATTATGAGCCAGTTTGGGGTTGTCTCTGAAATCAAGATAAACAGGCGCGCAATATACCCGTCCGCCGACGGCGAAGTCTTGCTGATGGCGGAGCACGCATCTGCGCTCAAGCCCATCGTGTGCGATCGAAGGGAGGAGCTCAGGAGAATAATAGGGGTAAATTACTCTGCCAGAATAAGCAGCGACATTCTGCACAGAGTCAGCACCTCGGAAAGAGAGCAGCTGAAAACTATAACGCCGTCCGTCAAGATATACAACGACATTGGAAACAGCAAAACCTCTGGGAAAACCCCAGGGCACGGATGCCTGCTGCTGGCGTTTGGAAATAGCTCCATATACGAGGCAGAGTACACGGTGGACGGGTCTGACTCGCTGCTGGAAAGCTCCCCAGAGGAAAGAGTGGACAGACTGATACAGGCTTTCTACAAGAATATACGGAGCAGCGGGTCGTACAGCCACCGGATACAGCACTTTGTCTTTGTTCTGATGGCGCTGACCACCGTAGATGGAAGCGCTGTAGTTATCCGCAAGATCTCCAAAAAGGACCGGGAAGTGCTCCATCTTCTGGAAAGCATACTGAAGTACTCGTACACAATAGAGCCGTACGTGAAGACAGAGCATGACGTCAACTCGGGCCTGCCCGACGGCTTGCTTCTCATAAAGTCGTGCGGGGTCGGGTACACAAACATATACAAGCCAATGCAGTAGATGCGCGCTAGAGCACTCTCAGCTTGCCACGCCCAGACCGCAAGCTCTGGTGTTTTTGCGCTCGGAGGAAAACGCGTTGGCGCATATTCGCCGGAGGGCCCAGAAAATAAATATATAATAGACATAGAAAGCGCAGCTTGCGTGGCGTCTTTGTGTTTTCGGGTGGACTCGCACAGAAGCCCACACGCGGCTGTGCAGAAGCTCAAAATAAAAATGATTTTCGCCTCGAAACTTTGAAATTCTGAAAAATCAGAGAATTAAATATTTTGTGCTGCCACCAGGGGATTTATTCGTGCTCAGATGCTGCTGCAAAGAGCCAGCCCACGGAGAGCGAATTCGCATGGGGGCGCCGTGGGCTGCATATAGCTTGGATTTTGTGCGGGTTTTCAGCGGTGCACACAGTGTCTCGCTGTAAATGCGCGTAGGCAGGCTAGCAAGGGCGCAGAAAGGGCATAGGCCAGTGCAGGGCCAGAAAACTGTGTGCTGCGTTTTTCGGCGGGTTTGTGCTAAGCCTAGAGAATTGACAGATTGGCCAAAATATGTCAAATATATCAATGTGATTTTTACGGCACAATGAATCAATCTATCTGATATTTGTGGCTTTTAAGGGGTCAGCAGATGAATTTCGAGTGTTTGTTGTTAAAACGTGTTTATTTACTTTCGCAACGAGACAGAATATTTTTATTAAAATAAAAGAAATAAAAGCTTTTACAACACGCGCATGAGCTCAAGTACACTAAGAAATATCACGTCTCTTTTTAGGACACTCTATTTTTCTTTTGCGCTTACTTTCTATTTGCTCGCGTGCATATTTGTTATCCCTGTGGTGTACACTATATACGGATTATTTCGGATTATGGGGTTCAAAATGGAAAAGTACAAGTCAATGGTCGGAAAGCTGTGGCTGCGTGTAACGGAATCTTTGCTGTGCATTTTGATAGGGGACAACACATACATAGTCTACAAGGAGATGGACAGCAGAGAAAAAATGGCAAACAGTCTGATTATTTCCAATCACACCTCGTACGTGGACTGGATATATCTGTGGTCGCTTCTCCTAAACTCTGGGAGAGACGGGATCTCGTTTATAGCGAAAGAGGCCGTGGGGGCGTTCTATCCGCTGAAGCTGGGCATGGACATGCTTAACTTTGTGCTTCTGAGCAGGAAGATGGAAGAGGACAAAAAGCGCCTTAAGACTGCGTGTGCTGCCTTGCAGGAGAGGGAGAGCTTCAACTTGGTGATCTTCCCAGAAGGCACCTTTATTGACAAAGATACGAAAGAAAGAGACATTTCTTTCCTTAAGAAGGAGCTGAAGAATAGAGAACTTCTCAAGAACATGCCCAAGGAAGAGGCTGAGCAGAAAAACATACACACAACTGTCCCAAACCACATTACAACAGTCTTTGAAAAAGTTATATTCCCAAGAGTCAAGGGCTTTAAGCTACTCCTGGACGAGCTGAAGGACAGCATAAAGTACATCATCGACTGCACCATATACTTGAACATGCACAACAAGCATGCAGTATACCCGTCGGAGCACTTCACGCTCTACAACATTTTGCTCGGAAGGTGCTCGAGAATGCAGGCCCTCATTGTGTGCGAAAACATTGAACTTACGCCCGAGATAATAGAGAATCCCGAGAAGTGGATGTACGCCAGATTTGAGCAGAAGGACAAAATGCTTAAAAACTTGAGGGATGAGAACAGCGAAATAAACCGAAAGTGCGCAGACTACAAGCAGCAGGGGTACACAATAAAGAGGATACACCCGTCTCTGTCGGTCACCATACTCCTCTCCGCCGGTTCCCTGGCAACTATGCTGGCCTGCTCCACCGCCGTATACTTTCTGTGCTTCTTTCTATATGCAAGACTGAAGAGCCTTCATGACCTAGTATGCTCCTTAGAGCACATACCATTTTTAAATGCTGCATAAGAGCACAGCCCTGCAGGTGCCGCATTTAATAAACAGAGGATTTAAAGCTATTTTTGCTCTTATAGAAGCAGCCATAGCATACACATTCGGGCCATGACAAGCGCTACAGAATTCTGCAGCCTGCTGATATACTTTCTTTCCGGGCTCTATGCGACACGTGCAAGATACAATTTATGCGAACACAAAATAATTTTAATATGTGCGCTTTTGCTTTTTATTCAGAAAACAGGCTGGCCTTTGCCCATATATACACGCCAATAGCAGCCCCAAATACATGCATCAGCACGGGTGCACAGACATAGTTCTAGTACATAGTGCAATTTTCAGGGGCCTCATACAGTAGTGTATCTACAAGGTTGTACAGCTCTATTATGTTGTCAATGCCGTGAGACTCACTGCACTCGCTGCATATATGGAATACCTCCGACTCTTCGCTTTGCAAGAAGCACTTCTTAAACAGGCTCAGAACCGGGTCGTGCGAATAGAGTATAGATTCTTCCTCGGACATGTGTGTTTTGAAGTGCGTGCATGCTTTATTCTTTCTAAATATCTGTATCTTCAAATAATATGCACAAATATGGAAAGATGCGCACATGTTTTAAAACACACGTGTCCGCATGCGGAAAGCAGGCAACAGCAGGAACAGATGCCGCATAGGCTGTATGCGTGCTTTCTGTAGAAGTGGGGGCGTCCATAAAAGCAGTGCATTCCGGTGGGGCCGCAGCACCCAAACAGCCTGGCATGCTGTGTTTATATGTCTAATATGTGCACAGCCCGCAAAAAGCACGCAGAAATATTTCCAGATGCGCACAGACACTTTTCTGTTGTCTGATGTACCATGCCCGAAAGAGTGCAAATGAAATTCATGCGAGTACTTCCATAGACAACACAGAAGCTGCGGATGCCTCGAATAAATGATTATGAAACAGAATGGTTGGACATCAGTGAGCTACATTCGGCCCTGCATATAGGCACACAGATGCAGGCGCGTGGGCAGGCACCCATGCTTGGGCCGCAGAAAATGCCTTGTTTCTGCAGCTTTTTCTGAGCGTCTTCTTTGCTTACGACCTCAAGCCGTAAGTAAATAAACTGCTGAATTAATATTTTTATGTACCCACTGACTGTCATAAGAATTGCAAGAGGACACGAAGTTAGAATAGAGCTGAAAAGCGGAAATGTGTACACAGGCATTCTACACAAGTGTGATTTGTGGATGAACATTCACATGAAAAATGCTATAAAAGACAACTCAGAAGAGGTGGAAGAGTGCTACGTAAAGGGCTCAGCCATAAAAACAGTCCAGTGCATGAAGAAGCACCTCTCCATGCAGGAGATTCTGCAAAATCGAAGGAGGTAGCCAGCCGCGCGGATTTTAGCAATACCCCGAATAACCCGGCACAGCTGCCACCAGCAGTAGACATCCACGGACAAAAATTGACTGTGCTGCATATTATACTGCATGGGCACATGCATCTGTGGGCACAGTCTAGCATACACATCGAAAAATGGCGCAGACGCACGCCAACGAAGATCACTCGTACAAAATAGTGTAGATTTATACAAGCTGCTCCAGTTCGTATCTATTTCCTGTCAATGAAAATAAACTATTTTGAAATTTCAGCCTTTTTTGCCCCGTGCAAAGGCAGGGCTGCGCATATTAGGCCCAAAACGCCGCCAGGCACCATTAATTGGAAAGTCAATAATTGGCTTGAAAGGGGCATGGCTTGGCTAATTCGGGTTATTCCGGGATGTTGCAGCTGGGTGCGCTATGACAGCATGCGCTTATGCACGCATGGCAGCAAAGAGAAGCGTGCTATTGATAACGTGCAGGAGCAATAGTATTAATATGCAAAAGGACAGCCCTAGACACGCAAGCATGTGATGTTCCCGTCCAGAAAAAACTGTAAATTTACGCGACATCAGCAGACACGTCATATTTGATGGGGTATACCTTCTCAAGAGAATAGCGCCTGCCACGCAACTATAGAGAAGAAGGGCGCTGGAAGAGCACGCGGGCACTGCAGTGCATGCAGAGAGCCCGTGCGGAGGGAGATTTGCGCACGGGCCGGGCGGGCTATTCGAGAAAGCTCATAAAACATGCATAAATGGCACAAAAGAACAGCAGATACGCAGAAATGATCAGGCACGTAATACTTAGAAGGTCCGTCATCGATGGCACGCTGTTCGCAGAAGATTCAATTACCCACATCTTAAGTATTTTTATTTTGAAAAATTTAAAATTCTAAGAAGATGAAAATAGAAGACATACACAATAAAACCCTAGAGCTGTCTGATAGAATAGATATACTGTACAATTGGAGAGCAACCGAAAACTTTCTGCAGTATATACAAGACACGAAAAAGGTTGCAGACGAGATTATACCTTTTCTTAAGGAAGGACTAGAAGGAAGCCAGGAGGACCAGAGGAAGGCCATGGAAATACTTATGCGCATACGCGTGTCGAGTGACGTATCGTCGGATATAATCGATGGTTTGATAACCATCTTGGAGTCTGGAGTGTTGACAAATATATCGCTGGCCGTTAGGTCTCTGATTGAGATAAGCAAGAAAACCAAGATATCGCCGCCCCAGCACATCCGCATAATGTCTGCAATGACAGAGTTTTTCACCGCGCTGACAAACGGCCTGCACTCGTCGGAAAACTTGACAGACACGAGAAAGACGCTTTTATTGAGTAGCGAGCCGATTATTCTTCTTCTATTTCTGACGCAGGTTTCCAGGGAGGTGTTCATACAGAACGTGGTCCCGCTGGCAAGTGCGCTTTCCTCGTTCGCCTTGTTCTTCATACAGAGAACAGACGCAATCCACATGTACCTTATAAACGAGAACATCAAGCTGCAGTGCATCACCACGCTCACGCAGATTATTTCCCTCTTTATGAGCATGCTCAAGGAAAACATCTCAGAAATAGCGGCTATTTCATCTTTCATACCAGAGCTAAGCATATTCCTACTGAGCTACTGCCCGGATGACGCGATCAGCATAAAGAAGGACATATACCACCACCTGAGCGTCTTAAAGATCGAAAAGAAGAGAATATTTGCGTCGTACTCGGAGATCATTTTGAAGGACGGCATTTTGCTGCGCCCGAAAAACCCCGTCCTGAAGCTTCTGGGGCTCACGCTCTCCACAGAGTTTCTGATCATGTTCAGAGACACCACGCACAGGCACCTGTCTCTGAAGGTCTGCAGGGAGGCTGCGAAGATTCTGTGCGAGTCCAACGACCACACGCTGAACAAGCTCTGCGCGAACGTGCTGGTGCAGATAAACGACACGATCATAAGCGACAACATTAGCCTGGGGGAGAAGGGGTTTTTCATCCGCATGAACTACAGCACGTTTGTGGCGGCCTTTAGAAAGTACAGCCAGATAGAGGTCACGGACGAAACGAAGAACGTGCTGCGCTCTGTCATACGGGGAATGAAGAACACAATGCACTACTTCTCGCTCTTCCAGAACATTTCCTCCAACGCAATTGTCTTCTCCCTGAAGTGCTTCAGCCCGTACGAGGTGCAGGACCTGTCCAATAATCTGGGCCTTGCCTTTAGGCCGTTCAACCACTTTGACTTGGAAAAGCGGACAGACATCATTATTGTGTGCGAGTTTCTCCTTATTTTCTTCTACTTGGACGCAGCTCTTTTTGAGAAGGTTTTGATGGACAATGTCGGAATACTCTTTGAGAGCACAAAGAAGAACACAAATATGTTTGTCATCTGGAGGCAGTTTCTCGCATACGCAGGCGTGGCCAGAAAGTTCTCGGCAGTTATCCTGCAGGAGCTCCTGAACATAGTGCACAACGAGAAAGACAAGGAGTTCATTGTGCTGGCTTTCCGCGAGATATTCACGTCGTTTGCCGTGCACACAGTCGAGATCGAAAGCGTGGTGGCGGACCACCTGCAGGAAATATTCAGCAAGTGCCTGGTCTTTGAGGAGAGGCTGCTGTACACGCTGGAGATAGTCAAGGACCTGTTCAAGGCCGCAGGAAAGGAGAAGCTGGAGGTGCTCCACAAGGAAATGGCGCTGACACTCCCAAAGTTCTTTTCGAAAATTGAGGAGATCACGCGCCTGCACCCGGACAGGATCGAGCCGGTGGAGCTCACGCTCACAATTCCCGTGAAGATTTCCGGCCTGCTCCCGTTCTTGGGGCAGATGTCGAAGTCCCTCGTCAGAGCCCTCCAGATGAAAAACAAGCTCGCAGGCGTCGCCATGGAAACGCTTGAAATGTGCGTGGATAACCTCAACCTGGAGTTCCTCGTCGCATACTTGGGGGAGAACATAAACAAAATATTCACAATACTCGTGGACCTTGTGCAGGAGGAGGAGAGCTCGGTCATGGCCATAAAGCTGCTGGGAAAGCTTTCGGGGAAGGCGTGCAACTCCTTCAGCGCGCCCGTCAGCAGCCCTGCACTCCAGAACTCAGAGCTCACCGTTATAATACCCGGAAAAACA
The DNA here is from genome assembly GCF_021653875.1 of Nematocida major. Taxonomy (NCBI): domain Eukaryota; kingdom Fungi; phylum Microsporidia; genus Nematocida; species Nematocida major. The sequence goes on from NW_025952954.1 coordinate 56,007, forward strand.
GACAGACTCGCAGTTCCGCTGCACGAGATACTCAGCGAGGCTGCAAGAGTGCTCTCCGGGGAAAAGCCTGGAAACAGAGAGCACACGCTCCTGCTTGTGGGGCACTATTTCTACACGTTTTTCCGGTGGGAGAGCCTGTCGGAAGACGTTTTGCAGAGATGGTGCACGCAGATCGAGGGAATCCGGAAGGCAGACTTCCAGGAACTCCACAGCAAGGTCCGCTCGGGCGCGTTCAGCCCCGCAGACGAGCCGTCCCACATGGAGAAACAGTCCAGCGAGATCCCGTGCTCGCTCATATCCGCGCTTTTCAAGTGCGCAGCAGGCCCGGAGGGAAGAGGAGGCGCGGGCCTGGGCCTGGGCTTGAACAGCGCAATTTCCTCCGTCATTGAAATACCGCACAGAGGCACCCGAGCAGCACAGTACAGCATAGACGCAGAGGCCGCAGAAGAGCAGGTTCCAGCCTACGCAGTGGAGGCGAAAAGACTCCTTGTCTCCGTGTACTCGTTCCTCGCAATTTTCAAGGCGCTGGAGCTTCTGTGCTTTGAGGACTTCCAGAAAATCGTGCAGGCAGACGTGTTTTGCCTCATAGCAGCACTCACAAGAGCCTTTGGAGCCCCGGACACAGAGGCAGTTGCGCAGGACGTGCTCACTACAATGTACAATATTTCCTTGAAAATATGCGACGACCGAGAAAAAACGTCGCAGATGACTCTTTTTTACAATATTCTGCACTCTTTTTGCTCGGCCTGCTATGCATACAGCGACGAGGAAAAAATGTGCGGAATTAAGGGAATTATATTTATGACGCAGTCCCTGGAAATAGGCGTTGGGTGGCTTCTGTACCAGGAAATTCGCATCGTCAAGGCGCTTTTCTCGTCCCTGGCCTCGGCAAGATATAACACCGTGGAAAGCGTGAGAGAGGCCATTTTCCACATCACCCGGGTCACGCACGACCCTGCAGTGGAGGTCGAGCCAACATCGTCCGAACACTTTATGCAGCTGATTCTCACATTTGCACAGGAGCTTAGCCATCCCCTGGAGAGAGTGCGGCTCGTGTCCAGGGAGTGTCTGGACTACAGCGCAGAGCTTTTTGGGTCGGATGTTTCCGTCTTTTTAACGCCTATACGCGAGAAAATACTCGCACAAGTTCTGAGTAAGCCCCTGCGCGCGCTTCCAGGGGGCGTGCAGATAGGAAACATGGAGGTTATGACGTACCTCTTTGGGCTTAGGCCGCCCCTTATGGGAGTTGACGAGAAGGTCGAGCGGTTTATTGGGGAGGCCTTCAGAATTATTGCGTCTCCGAATGGGACGATAGAGCTGAAGCAGGCAGCGGTCCGGCTGTTTGTCGCGGCTGCAGTCTCCCCAGAGTTCAGCTCCGGGCACTCGCTCCTGAAAATATCGCAGGTGCTGATTAAGGGCCTGTTTTCCAAGGAGGAGGAGATATGCGGCACATGCAGGGATGGGCTCAGGCAGATGTACATCCTCGGGAGAGAGCCAAACCGGGAGCTCCTGCAGTCGTGGCTTGTGCCCATAGTGAACACAATAGGCCAGAAGAAAACGATGGGGTCCGTGATTTCCGGGCTGGTCCACCTGCAGGAGCTCGACAGAGAAATATTCAAGACGGGCCTTGCAAGCAGCCTCCTGGAGCTGCTGGGCCCAGGAAACGAGCCGCTGCCGGAGGACACAGTCGACATGATATACGAAATATTCGCAAAAACCCCGCAGCTGCCGGACGGAGAGTTTCTCACGCGCTCGATACTCGCGTACATGCACCACTTCAAGGGGATGCAGCCAAAGACCAGGAAAAAGGGAATATTCGAGTATTTGTCGCTGCGCCCGCTTGCAGCCAGCTTTCTTTTCAGGCTGGCAAACGACGACGACACTGCGTACTACATACTGCACAGGTACCTGCTGGAAATGCGCGCGCCCGAGCTGTTCAAAATTCCAGGCTCGAGCGGGCAGGCCAGCACGGGGAGAAGCGCACACCCCATGGCCGTCTCCGGACAGTCCACGTGGAGGCAGTACGTGCTTTCTGACGCCGCGGGGGAGGTTTTCTCGTGGGATAACATAGAAAGAATGTGCGACATGTGGAGAGAGTTCTCGGGAGACGCGGAGTTTGACAAAGTGGTCAGGAAGTGGTGCTTTATGTCCGTGGACGGATTTATGCGGTACTACACCGCAGAAGAGCTGCGAACAGCGCCGGTTCGTGCCCCGCAGGAGGACGCAGAGACGGTGCTGATGCTCTTTATGCAGATCGTCCAGAGTGCTGCAATACTCTCGCTCGAGAGCAAAGTCCAGAAAAGAATTCTTTTGACGGTTGAGTCGCTGCTCACGGATAAGTCTGTTGTGTGCCTGGATGGGCCGCCTGCGTGGAGAATAGCCGTGGCCATGGTTTTGATCGGGGACGACCCAGAGGCGTTGGAGAAGCCGGTGGGAAAGAAGGCGCACGGGAGAGGCTCGGGCAGAGCCAGAACCCGGACAAGCAGCCCAAAGCCCCTGGACGTCGAGAAAAGGTCTCCCGAGAGGCAGAAAATTGTCGAGTATTTGAAGAGGGTTTTGGAGCTGGAGGCACTTGAGCCCGTCGACGCCATCAGGATAACTGCATTCCTCGTGGAATACGACGCAGACTCCTCCACGGACAGCTTTTTGCCCCTCATCACCGCACACCCGGAATACGCCCAGCACGCGATTAAGGGGATTGTTTCGCTCCTGAAAAGACACGGCGTTGAGCCGTTTATTGAAAGCATCTCCTCGGCGCTCGAGGACGAGACACTCTACAGAACGCACCTGTACGTTTTGCTGCCCGCAATCGTGAAGGTCCCCGAGCTCTTCACCGGGTCGGGGATTGAGTCGGTTGTGTGCACGATGGTGCAGAGGCTCTTCGCTTCCGGAAGTACAAGAATTGCGCTCATGCTGTTGCAGGCGTCTATTGTCTGGTACAGAGAGGGCTCGATCTGCGACGAGGTTTCTCTGATTCTCACAAAGGCATACGTGACGCACTACATACACAGCAAGGGAAAGGCCGGAGGACCAGTCGTTTCTGGGATCTCGGGCATGCTTTTCAGCGAAAGCCCGACTCCCGTTGTCCAGGAAAGACTCTGCACGCAGGCAGTGGCAAGCCTGTACATCGAAGCAGCGCGGCACAATAAGGCCCTCGCAGTGAGCATGCGCCCAGCAGTTGCCGCGTGCCTGGCTGAGGCAGGGCTGGAGGCGCTCGAGCAGATCGTTCCCGTCGCAGCGAAAGTGGATAAAGAGTGCGTGGAGAGCATTTTCCACAGCATTATTTCGACGGGAGTATCGCCCAAGCTCGCCATAACATGCGCCGGCCTTCTGAGCGGAGAGGAGTATGCGGAAAAGGCGCTGCGCATCCTGGAAGAAGGCCTGAAAAGCGGCGTAAAGGCGCTCTCGGGCGCCCTCTCGTCGGGCCTCAAGCTGGCGCTGAAGTACCCAACAACGGAAATACTTACGCTTGTCGCGCAGATACTTTCCAAGTACCCGGAGGTGTTTAGGCACCCGGAGATACCCGAAGTCGTTGTAAGCATTGCGCAGAGCACAGGAGTTTCCTCGCCCCTTAAGCAGGCAGTTTTGCTTGCAATGGAGTCGGAGGAGTTCCAGGAAATTCGCCTGGGCCTTGTCCACACGGCGTACGTAGACCCGCAGATGCACAGGGAGGAAATTGCCGCAGGCTTGCAGCCGCTCTTTGTTAAGGGGCTTTCGTGCCCCTCCGACAGGATTAGGTCGGACTTTTTCAAAGTCTTTGACGACGGGGTTTCTTCTCTCCCGGGGGAAAGGCTTTTGTACCTCTGCACGTTTGAGTGGGAGCTTTTTGAAAGAACCGCATGGCTGCCTGCTTTCAGCCGGATGGTTATGTGCCTGTTTGACGTGGTTTCTTTGCGCACAGAAGTCTTCTGGGAGCTCGAGGAAATGGAGGCGCTGGGATCCCAGAAAGTCCCAGGCGGGGCTTGCCCCCTGCAAAGCGCCGGGTACGAGAAGCCGCTTTCGGGGCTTTTTCAGGAGTTCAGGAAGTACAAGGCCTCTAAGACAGACATGAAAAACAGCGTGCTCGGCCTGCTGCACGGAAACAGTCTGGCGGCAGGGCAGGTTGCGCGCGTGCTTCTCCCGGGGATTATTTCGCACCTTTCCGAGCGCATGAAGGGGTCACTCCACGCGAAAATGGAGGACATGCTGATTCGCCTCGGAAAAACAGGGGGAAAGATCTCAGAGAGTGCCGAGGCCCTGATCGAGGGAATTTCCCTCCTTTGCAAGTCCGCCCCCGGGTATGCCCCGCTGCCGCGTGGTAGGGCCGTGGGAAAGAAGGGGAAAGACGAGAAAAAGGACTCCGGAAAGTGCCGGCTTTTGGAGGTCTCGCACTGCACGGGCGCGTGGAGCCTGGCCTCGGACATACTGCACGACAGGCCAGAGGCAGCCGTGATTTTCAAGGAGATCGGAGAAACCGACTATTTCCTTGCACAGCTGCGCATATCCGCGCTATACCCGGAGACGGTGCAGGCCCTTCTTTTACAGCAGGTGGGAGACATAAGGGCAGCGCAGACCGCGTACGAGGACGTGCAGGCTAAGGCGCAGAGCGGGATTTTGCTCTACAACGAGGCAGAGTACAAGATCTGGGAGGAGCAGTGGATCGAGTGCGCAGCGTACATGCAGCAGTGGGACCTGCTCTCAGAGATAGGCGCAGCAACCAAGAACCAGGACCTCGTTACAAAGGCAAAGTGGTTTACGTCGGACTTTTCAATCGAGTCTGAGAGGGCCGCGTTCAAGAACCTGCTTGACGGAGCAGAGTCCCCGGATAAGGCTTTTTACGAGCTTTTCATCATAGGGGAAAAAACAGAGAGGTCTGAAGACGCGCTCTACAAAATCGTCTCTTCCACAATCGAGGAGATCAGCAAGTACCCGAAGCTGTCCCCGCGCCAGATGCACGCCGTTGAAAAGTTCCAGATTGTCGTGGAGATGAACGAGTCGTGGCAGCTCACGGGGTCGGACGACCTGAAGAGGGACCTTGCAGGGATTCTGCTCGCGTGGAAGGAGCGCGTGCCCTTTGAGTGGGCGTCTATCTCCTTCTGGTCGATGCTCGTGAGGTGGCGCACGCACGTTTTTGCCTCTCTCTGGAACGGAAAGACAAAGGAGAAGCCGCTGCAGTACAGGGGATACCACGAAACAGCACACATTTTGAACCTGTTTTCCAAGACCCTGAGAAAGCATCAGGTACTTCCAGCAGCACTTACGAACCTGGAGAGCATTTACACGCTGCCAAACATAGAGATATCGGACGCCTACATGAAATTGGAGGAGCACGCCAAGTGCTACCTGCAGATAAAGGAGTACAGCGCAGGGCTGGACCTCCTGGGAATGACAAACTTAAACTACTTCACGTCGGCCCAGAAGAGCGGAGTGTTCCTGATGCGGGGCACGCTTTTGGAGGAGAGAGGGTCGCCGGAGGAGGCTGCGAAAGTTTACGCGCAGGCCGTGCAGGTGCACCCTACAAATGCCGAAGTGTGGTACAAGTGGGGGCTGCTCTCCAGCAAAATCAGCCCAATAAATGCGATAAATGCGTTCATGCAGGCGGCTGCAATAGCCCCGGGGGCGCTTTCTAGGAAGGCAATTGTCGAGATAGTTTCGCTCATGGAGTCTGAGGGCGTAAACGAGGAAATGGAAAAAGTCTTTGAAACATCCGCAGGCGAGGTCGATGCCTGGTGCTTTGTGCCCTTTATTATGCAGATGGTTTCGATTCTTTCCAGGACAGGGTCGCTGATGGCGGCGTCGGCGCTTTCCAGAGTTGCCCGCGTGTACCCGCAGGCCGTGTACTTCCCCGTGCGAAACGCCCTGGAGGAGGAGAGAAAGCGGGGAATGAAGGAGAAAGGCCCTGTTTCCGACCTGTGGACGTTTTTGAAGACCGGGTTTACGCTTATGTGCATAAACATAGAAGGCATTGTCGAGAGCTTCACGATGCGGCTGAGGGCGTCCGCAGAGGAGGAGTTTTACAGGCTGCTGACAGCCCTGCTTTCAGAGGCCTTCCAGCAGCTTTTTGGAAAGGAGCCGAGAGAGAACGGGTCTTTGTCCGTGGCCATACAGAAGATTGCAGAGATGATCGGCCTCTCCTCGCTCGCCCAGAAGTACAAGGCAGCCTTTGACAGCGACTTTGCCCCGTTCCTGGAGGAGACGCTTTCTACACAGAGCATTTTCGAGCTCTCCCAGCAGCTGATGGTGTGGAAGAAGAGCCTGGAGAGGCTTTTGGCAGCGCACCCGAAGAACATCAGCATAGAGAACATATCGAGGCGACTCGTGGACTTCGACCAGAGAAACGACGACATTGAAATGTTTGGGCAGTACATGGACATAACGGACAGGGCTCCGCAGATGGTCAAAATATCTCGCTTTGAGCCCGAGATAAACATAAAGAGAAGGGGCGGAATAAGCCTGCGAGAGCTTGCAATACGCGGAAGCAACGGCACGGTGTACCAGGTGCTTCTGCAGATGCCTTCTGGAAAGACTGCCCGGCGAGAGGAGAGGTTTATGCAGGCGCTTGCCCTGTTCAACGCGAGTGTTAGCCGGTCTGTGGAAATTCGGAAGAGAAACGCGCAAGTCCCCATAAAGAAAATTGTTTCGCTGAACAACCAGACAAAAATATTTATTGAGCCCGAGAACACGGTCTCTGTTAACCACATCCTGAACACGGAGGTGGGCGTGGACAAAGCGTTCAATATGATATTCCAGTGCCGAAAGGACCTGCACGGGGACAACGAAAGAAGCCCGCTTATGGAGGCAGACGCGCTGGACCCGGAGAAAAGAGTCGGGATGTTTTTGAAGACGTCGGAGAAGCTTGGTGACAGCCTGATGTACCGCTACTTTATGCGGTCGTTCAACTCGCAGAGCGACTTCTTCTACTTCAGAAAGGCATTCTCTGTCTCGCACAGCGTGCACTGCTTTATGGCGTATGTGTTTTCAATAGGCTCCAGGATGCCGTCGCGCGTCTTTGTGGGCGAGACCACGGGGAAAGTCTACTCAACGGACTTCTACCCGTCATTCTGCAACAGGCCTGCGTTTGAGGAGGTCCCTTTCAGGCTCACGCCAAACATACAGAAGCTCATTGGACGAGCCGGGCTCGAGGGGCCTTTCTTCACGACGATGTACCACATGGCAAGTGCGTTCAGCACGAAGACGTACCTCCTGCGGTTCATGGATGTGCTCGCCAAGGAGGAAGAAGGCGCAGAGCACGGAAGGGAAAGCATGCAGGTGGTTCGGCAAAAGGTTTTGGAGCTTCTGCGGCTGGATGATCCCTCGGGGGGCATTGTCAAGCTTGTAGGGAATGCCACAGCCCCTGAAAGGCTCTGCATGATGGACCCGCAGTGGCACCCTTGGATGTAGGGGTGATGTAATACAGTGTTTTCGCGTGTCATTGGGCAGATGTTGTGCTGTATTGGTGCGTTTCACGGTGTGTTTTAGGTAATAAAACTGACTAATAATATTCTGTCTTTGTGCGCGTGTATATATGCGTGTTTCGTGGGGGGTTTATGCAGTATGTTATTACACAGCTGGTCATAAGCACTCCGCCCGATATTGTTCAGCCTGCAGTGGTAGTCTCTGTGGACGGGGTCGAGCACAGGTACACGACGGAAAGCGTTTTGGGGCGAAAAAGGAAGGCCTTTATCGAGTTGGACGAGTTCTGGCTGATATACACTGATGGTATACACATGGAGGCCACAGCCAAGACCTGCATAAGCATAGTAAACAGCGGGATAATAGTGGGGTCAATTGCACTGAGCCGGATACCGCTGGGGATAGGGAGGTACTACAAAAAGGACTTCAGCATACAAAGGTACCTGCCAAACAACCTGTTCCTGGACATAATAGTCGAGGAGGGCGCGGTCTCTGCAATGACCGCCGTGGACCCTGGAGTGGCCGAGTCCCTTAAAAGGCTGGCCATTCTCTCCTCCGCCCTCGAAAGAAGCAGGCTTTCCATTCGGACAGACAGCTTTTCCCCGGAAACTACCAGCGAAAGCAGAGCTGCAGGCAGCAGCACAGCCCTGAGTGAAGCCCGAAATGGGCCTTCTTCTGGGGGCAGTGCAGGAGCTGGCAGATCTTCTGTGCCTGAAATTACCGGAAGAGGGCCCTTGCCCAGAAGCTCTGGAGCGTCTGGAATCCGGGAAGGAAGCAGTTTGCACTCCGCCGCTGGTCCTGCAGGGGATGTTCTGGGCAAAAAATGCGCGCTCCCGCCTCCGTCTGTCTCTGGGAATGCCTCTTCAGAAAAGCCTGGGGCAAGTCCTCGCAAGCTGCCGCCTCCGCCAGGAATGATCGTGCGTCCTGCAGTGTCGCAGATGGAGGGCGTGGATCTTTCCAGCAAAACTGTCTTTCCGCGTGTTGGGTGGAACACGGTCTTGTCCGCTCGGGGGACTGTGTACGAGAGCCCTGGGAAAGACGCTGCTTTGGAGGGGCGCTGGAAGGAGATAGAGGACGAGTTCAAGCGGAAGTTCTGCATAAAAAGGGCCCCGCAAAAAGCGGAGGTCTACAAGAAGGAGCGCCCTGTGAAGGCCCAGACAATTCTCTCGGAGAAGCAGGAGTTTCTTCTTTCAATTGTTTTTGAGTCTACAAGAAAGAGCAAAGTCTCTCTCAACAGGGTCTCCAGAGAGCTAAATGCGTGGATAGACGCAGAAACGCCGCCCTCGTGCATAGACAGCATAGTGAATTTGTCCAACGTCTTTCCCTCTGCGAAGGACTGCGCCAAAATTCTGGACGCGTCGCATCCCCTGACAGAGGTCGAGGAGAAAGTGAAGGCAATTCTCCAGAGCAACTGCACGCAGGGAAAGTTCCTTCTGATTAAGTATGTGCAGTGGGCAGACCCTTCTTTAAGCATTCTTATTTCCACGCTGCGGGGCGTCAAAGAGTCGCTTGCCTCTATCCAGAAAGACCGAGAATTCCCCGTTTTCATGGCTCTGCTGCTGCGGCTGGGGAATCTAGTGAACTACAAGTACGCAGAAACCTCGAGCAAGTCTCCTGCGATGGGATTTAGTCTTTCCTCTGTATGTGCATTTTCAAGGTGCTCGTCCGAGCCTGTGAGCGACGAAGTGTGCAAAATGTCTCTTCTTGAGTTTTTAATTCTGACAGTGCGGGACAAAATAGACTTTAATAAGATGATGGGCCTGTACACGACCTTCAGAAATATACACTTGAAGTCCCTAAAAGACCACTACATCATGATCAGGTCGGGGTACGACAGCGTCTCTGTGCTGGACAGCTTCCCTGGGAAAGAGGAAAGAATGCACCGCATATTTCTGCTAATAAGAGAGTGCGAGTACCTTATATCAGAGATTGATAGCACCCTCTTTATGCTGTCAAAGTCGTATGCAGACACTCCAGAGTGCATAGTAAAGAATATGGTCGATGCGTTTGATTGCATAGAAAAATACAGCTACCTGTTTCAGTGATTTATATATGTAAAGTGCGCATAAAAAGAAGACAGAGCGTTTTGTCCAGTGGGGCGCTCCCTATAGGCATCGTCTCCACCGGGATGTCGTCGAATATCTCCACTGCGTGGTCCAGTCCCTCCACTGCAGTGAGCACTTTAATGTCGCCTGACTCTATATTTATCAGTTTAATTTCTATTTCATTATTAAAGAGAATGGTTTCTTTTAGCTTGTACTCCTTTGGTGCGTGAGACTCTTTCAAAATTGGGTCTAGTATTTGCTGGGACAGCTCTATGTTTAGATGCGGTATCTCATTTTCTGCCTCGCCCGTTTTGGAGCTGCTTTGTTTCTGCGTAAATACATAGTTGTTCGCAGTGTTTGAGGTGTATGTTATCGAGGTTTTGTTCTCTATAACATACAGGCGGATTGTGCCGGTGTACGTGGATGATCTTTTTGAGAGGCCGTTCCCCAAAAGAATCGACTCAATGTCTTCGTGCTTCTCCACTGCAATGAGCATAAGAAAAAGAAAATCACATTGAGACTATGTTTTATGCCGGCCTCAAATAAAATCTTCCGTGCTTCTTCCCAGAGACATGCACGAGGAAAGAAAGGCTGAGAGCATATTTGGGATTTTTGTGCTGCTGGTGTTTATGTGCATTACTGCGCTGGACCTTGCCATGCTATTCGTCTTTAACACGCCCAGAGCGGGCCTGCCAAATAGCGCACATTCCGCATAAAGCAGGCTAATATGCCCAGGGGCTATCCAGCGAAGCCTCTGCACACTTTCCGATATTCTCGCGCAGTATTCCGCATTTACGCAGCGGATTTCCCGCACAGGCGCGCTTGGGCCTGTCTGCCTGCCCATAGAAAACAAACAAACACAAGCAGCCCAGCCCTAGCAGAAAGCACGTGCAGAGACTTCGCGTGTACTATCAGGTCGTCCATATCGTGCACAGTGCACAGCTAGCACTGAGATAGACAACGCAAACATATAAAACATACCAAATCATGCTCCCCACAGGCCGTGCTACTATATACTGCAGCTCCTTAAATAATCACAAGGGGCATAAATGTGGGAGAAAATATCACGCACTGTTTGCGGGTTATATTAGAGCAGCAAATACTAAAGCGGGCTGCACGAAAATGTCCAGCGCACGAGACGAGAAATATGCACAGAGACAGAGCAGCAAGACTTCGCTGCACATTACTAATTAGCATGTGTTTATTGTTGGGCCTGCTTTTTTTTGCTTTTCTGCGCCTGCTCTCCCTGTGAGTTGGCACGCGAGAGTGAAGTTCTTTTTGGAGTAATTTTGCTTGAAAAGCCCCCGAAAGTGTGCGGATGCCCAAAAACAGGAGCCAGGCCGAAATTCTCCTGAAACCCCAGGAATGCACTATTCTGCAGGGAAGTGGATTTCTGGCCTTTAGAACGAGTGGCAGATTTATACATGGATTTGCCTCTGCGCAGGGCTGTTACTTTGCGAGAGCCTGCAGCAGAATTATGGTTGGGCGGCCGTGGGGACAGTTCCACGGGCGCGTTGTCTTTGATAGCGAAGACAAAACCCGCTTCATTTCCTGCATGTTCAGCGGACGCCCAATCATGATGCTGGACCTGCACGCCTTGCTTGCGAGTATTTTGCGCAGCTCGCTAAACAGTATGCGCTCTCCTGCTTTGACTCTTTCGTCCTTTATTCCCTCTATAAGCTCCACAAGCTCTCTTTCTCCGAACACGGTATTCTCGTACACGGGCGCCTCCAGAATCTCTGTGCAGCCATTGTCCAGCGCAAACCCGTGCTGCTCTGCCAGCTCTATGTTCTCTTTCAGCACGTATATCTCGTACGTGCTTATGGACACTTTAATAGGCTGTATCAGCTTCTGCCTGGTGTACGTGTACGATGTTTTGAGCCTTTCATAGTTCACAGCCTCGTCTGCCGCATGCTGGTCTACAGCGTATATGTGTATGCCTGCAGGCTTCGCTATTGTGCATATAATAAACCCATTGTTAAACTGTCCAACCACTTTTAGGTTTTTCAGGTCGCCCACGGACAGCTCCATGCTGTTGCTGTACTCGTGCTCTACTAGCTCTTCGCGGTCGTTCACCACAACAGCAGTTATGCCCCGCATGCGCATGCCTGGCAGGGCCTCGCTCGCCACCCGGACCTTCTTTGCAATGGGCGTCTCCGTGCGCCTGCTAAAGCGCGCGCTGTCGTTCTCTTTTCGCGCGCTGTCTATGTCCACAGTGACGTCTGCAGAGATTCCACTCTTTTCGATGTACTCGCTTACAGCCTCCAGATCCTTTAAAACAGCTATTTCCTTGTACTCCCTGCTCAGCGTAAGATTGTAGAATGCTGCTCTGTCCTGCAACCCGCTGCAAACTAGCTTGTCCATCCGCGCATTCTCCATCAGCACGGCGCGGTTGTTTATAATGCCAGTGCATTTCATCTCCTTCAGGCTCCCGCTGCGCGTGCACACAAAGCACTCCAAAACCATGTTCTTGCTGCTGAAGATGGCTGTTACATACTCCTGCATGCTGAAAGTAGCTGTTATTTTGCGCTTTACATCCTCGCCCCTGTGCTGGGTTTTGTAGAGGAGCGTGCTGTTTTTGTACAGTCTAAAGACTATGTTGTGGAAAATGCTGTATTTCTTCAGCTTCTCTACTATGCTGTTTATGTTCTTGGACAGCGTGTTCAGCAGGTAGTTGTACCGCACAGGGTTTCTCTTGTAGTAGTTGTACACCTTAACAGTCGTGCCTGCGCTCTCTTTGTGCATGGGCTCCTGCGATATTACGCCCTCCTTTGCATCTACTCTCACGCTCTTAGAGGCATTTTTAGTGAGCAGTGTGAAGTCGCTTGCAGTGACCAAGGCATTCATGGCCATTCCCCTATACCCGTAGAACTCCCCTCTTCTGGCATACTTTGACGTGCCGCCTCTCATGAGAAAGTACTCGTTCACGTCTATTCCTGCCCCGTTGTCTTCGACAGTGTATGTTATAAAGCTGCCTGCAGTCTCAATTCGCACGTCTACGTATGTGCACCCACTGTCTATGCTGTTTTTAACCAGCTCATTTACGAGCGTGTAAATGTCCGGGAGGATTTGCTCTGTCTGTATATTAGTAGCATCTTCTTGCGAAAGTATTTTTATCATAAAAAATGAAAAGCTCCGAAGAGTATTCATATGCCAGAATTCTATACAGAAAAATGCTAGAGGACGAAAGCAGCTCTTTGGACGCAATGGAGGTCCACATCGACAAGCTGGAGAAGAATCTCCGGGACAGAATAGACGCTGTTCTAAGACAGCTGAGCATACTGCAAAGAGAAGAGAAAGAGCTACAAACCATCATAGAGAGAGGCGCGTAGCACCGCGCAAAAAGCACGGCAAAACATGCATAAATACAGTGTATATTTACTGATTGTATCTTATTTCGCTGTTTCGGGGCTTTCATCGTCTCCCAGAATCGCGGACTTTAGCTTGTCTCTGTCGATGAGAACCACGTTTAGCAGTATGTAGAGGGAGATCATGCGCTCTATTCTTGTGTAGAATCCCAAAAAGTGTATGAGTATCCCTGTGAAAAGGATAAGGGCGCTCCTTATAACAGGCCAGTTGCGCCTTATCCATGCGTCTATTCTTATTATGCGAAAAGGCACAGTGAATAGCCCCCGAAAAGCATCGTCATCTTCCTGCCCAATAAATGTGCATGCTTTGCTGTGCTCATAATGCACTGGCTTTACGGAAGAATCCTCTACAGTTATCCGGGTGTATATGTTGTTTTCTGTTGTAATGCTGTACCGCATGCTATGCTACAGCGCAGCAAAAACATTTAAATATGCCATCCGCAAAATATCATCAAAATGATCTTAGGCGCTTTCCCCAATGGAAAAATGCATTGTATGATGCAGTATTTCTGCTTGCACTGACTTGTGCCTTTGAAGGGCAAAACCAAATTTTAGCCTAGGCGATGCATATACTACTCGTGCAGAGCATGTGCTCAAGCACCTTTGGACATTTCCAGCAGGAAAAAGCTCCGTGAGTAGAGGGAGTTAAGATACTGCTCGGCCTGCCCCACCAGGGAGAATCCAGAAATTTCCTTTAGAGCAGGAGTACATCCTGTTTTGTGCGGCATAAATATCCCTATCCTGCCGTTGCTTCGCAGCACTTGCCTGCCTATTTCTACAGTGCGCCCCAGGAAAGGAATGGCACTAAGCAGGTACTCATCCTGGGTGGAGACGTATATGTTGCTGTTGCTCCCCTTCTTGCGGACGGTTTCTCTTTCGCCGTATGGGGGATCGCACAAAATTACATCAACAGAGCCCTCTCTGAGCACAGGGCTGTCAAATACGTCGTGCGCCCCTATGAACAAGACCCTGTCGCTTACGTTGTACATTGCGAAGTTGCTGTATATATTTGTGTTTGGGAGCTGGGTCTTGATCCTTTCGTTTTCATGCGCCACGTCTCTGCCTTTGAACTGCTTTTTGCTTATGTCGGTTCCTATGACAAAAGCCCCCTGCAAAGCCCCGGATAGAATTATGCTTCCGCTCCCAGCATAGCAATCCAGCAGCACACTCCTGTGCGTCACTCCGGAGGCATTGCACAGTATAAACGCCATTTCATTGTCCATCGACGTGTTTCCTATGAACTTCCGGTTCTTGACCGAGTACTTCAAGTGCGACTTTCTGAGGCTGTCCTTGTACAGGACGCCCACTATGCACCTTTCGCTTTCCTCGATTACATATATCGAGTGCTCGGGCGCACTCACGCTTATAGGGTGCGGGATGCGCAGGGTAGTCACTGTTTGCTCTATTACTTGGCTCTTGAAGGTGCTCATGCACTCTACCTTGTACGGGCCCACGACGTGCCCCCGCAGAAACTCGGATGTGCTTGCGTCTAGGGAAGAGTGCAGCTTGTCCGCAATAAGGCACTTTTTGTCTTTTGAGTCTGCAGCCCCTGCGGGCGGGTATCTGTGCACCTTTATGGCCCTGCTTACTAGCATGCTCTTTTCTAGAATCTGGTCTATGGTGGCAGCACTTGCCGTGATAGCTGTGTATTTTACAACTTGATCTATGATAGTGTTGTGTACAGTGTGCGGCATGCCTATGCTCTTTAGCAGGCCGTCTAGCTCTGGCTTTATAAATGCAGCGTGTCTGTCTACATGCAAAAGAAGGAAAGTTTCGCTGGGGGTTTCTTGTGGCATAAGCCAGTAAAAATAAATAAATATTTAACCATTTGCGGCAAAGCACAAGGTAGATTTAGCATAACCGCCTGCCCAATCTAAAAGATCTCGGCAAAACATGGAAAAACTGCGGTCTATCTGTTTTTGGACTGTTTTTGTGCATTTCCTGGTCTTGCCGTGGATACAGCCGGTTTCCTGCATAAAAACGAACACCCACACAGGCCTTCAGGCATGCGCTGTTTTCCCAGAATTCCACCTGTTTGCGCTTTCCACTGATGTAATGTATACTGCGCAGCTGAAAGTGCATGCTTCTGCATGTTCTAAAACTGGTTTTCGTGTGCGAATGTGCGCTTTGCAAATAAAAGTATACGAAAAATTGCTAAAAGCCTACACTTATGTTTTTACAGAGAAATATTTAAACACTCCAGCACGCGCAAACACGCTGGGCCTGCACGGAAGAAAGAAGAGATCTGACATGGTAAGGCTTTTTATTCCCACGGCAAGCACTTATATGAGACTGGCATTTCTAACAGTCGTGGTGAGCAGGTATAAGCACCCGGTTAAAAGAAAAAGAAAGACAATACTAGAAAATAAGTATATGAAATCGGAAATGTCGCAAAATCTAAAGAAGTCGTTGTAAAGGTACCGGGCTATTCTTAGGCGAAAAATACAGCAGTAGTCTCCTTCTTCGCTGTGGACGCTGTGTATTTTCGGCCTGGTCCTACTATACTGGCGAGGCTCATTATAGAAGTCCACGGCGTTCGATGAGAGAAAATGCACTTTTTTCGGGGCTTCTTCCACAAGTATTTCATAGGAAGCGTGGTCACTTGACTCTGCGAAAGAAGGCATATGCTTGGCTCCACTGTGAGCTGGTGTTTCCAGGCGCTTGGGATGGCCCATCTCAAACACTCCCTTTTCCTCAGAGATCATTAGAGGAACAGAGTCGTTGTTGTTCAGGTCCGACTGCGTCTTTATGCAGCTGTTAAGTGCTTCAGAGGTGCCATTAAAGTGCGCCAAGTACTCCTGCATGGAGTTCTTGGACACAGTGCCTTCGTATGCGGGCTGGTGCCTCTTCTCTGAGAAAAGGGCAACTTCTTTTGCAGGGGTTTGATCTTTCTGGCAGTTCACATAGATTTCTGCAGAGTCTTTTGTCGAATTCTTCATCTGGTAGAGAAGCAGTTTTCTTGGAGTATTTATACCATGGGAGCACAAAAACGGTGATTTTTATCACACAACACAACGTCATGCAGACACAAAATGACGCGCGGTGGCGTATATTACTAAGAAAAAACGACAAAAAATCAGCCATGGCCTATGGGAGAGTGAAGTGGCTATCACTGTCATTTTTATTATTCCAAATAATGCACTGCGCGCACAGCATTTCAGAGTCGGTGATGGACAGCCGTCACAACAATTAGACCATGCATCATTACAATGCATGTGTTTGTGCGTATCACGAGCGCGCAAAGAATATCTCCTTTATGTAGTCAATTCCAATCCCGTTCTTGTCAAAGTATAAGAGCATTAAAAAAGTCGAAAAAAGTGACACTCCAACAACTAGGCCGACCAAAAAAACAAGCAAAGTGTAAGTGCACGTGCTGCATCTGCCAACATCGGACTCAAGCTCCTCAATGGTTACCTCAATCCTGCCCTCCTCGGGAACCGAGAGACCATGCACACTGTAGTTCTTAGAGGCTGTACTCTGCTCTGGGGCTAGCTTAAAGGATATGCGTTTCTGTGCAGGCTCGGCTTTATCCTGGGCTGCATCAGAAGGCTGCTCTTTGGGGGCGAGGCCTTTCTTCGCATAGGAGGCAAGCGAAATTTCATGCTTGCTGCTGTCCTTGTAGGGCTTTATAAATAGGCGGTTGTCCGCCTCAACTATCTTGTATGGCGCTCCATTTGCGCCAACAGGACGCAGAAAGGAGACAAGCCCGCAAAGAGCCGTGCAGAAAGTCTTCTCTGCAGCGGCCAGCTCCAAGGCACTCTTTGAGGCGCTGAGTTTCTCTCCAATGTTCTTTTCTGAGAAGTGGAACAACCAGTTCCTCTCTTTGGCCTTCAGACTTTTGATAGTTCTGCTGCATGACTCAGAGAATTCGTAGGCCTCCATCTTTGCCACAAACTCCTCCATGCTCTTTAGACTTCTGCGCAAAGAGTAGGCAGCCCTCACTGCATTATTAACCTCTTCAATGCACCGACCGAATTTATTTGCTTTCGGTTTATCTTCCTCTGGCATTGTTATAGGGTATTGTGAATAGTTTGTTTTTCTTAGATAAATATTTATAGAGTTAGATTAATATCTGCTAAATATTTTAATTGATATTCCTTTATAGTTAATACTTGGATATAATGCATATAAATTATATTTGAGAGTGCGCACGCAGGGATAGATTCAATATATTTTGCATGATTTCGCTCCTGTGGGCGTGCTGTTTGGGCTAAATTTGCAATTTTCTAGCCCTGCCCAAAGAGTGTGCGCTGCGCTTGCGACTGCTCCGTGAGACTTTACAAACTAAGATTCTCGGCGTGCTTTTGCGAATATTTTATTGAGTTTTTTAGCGTAGATCTGCTATGCTGCAAGAGAGCCTTCTGTCTTCAGTGCTGAAAAGCAGACAAATGTCTTGGCATGTGCTTCCACAAATAGCCCACAAGCACACATTCCAGACGGGTGCGCGAAGCAGAGCTTTTCTCGTTGGATTTCAGGCTGTGGGAGGGAGCATGCACTGTGCAGGAGGCCGGGCCTTTCTATGGGCGTGCTCAAGGGCATATATACGGCATGCCCTGCAACGGACAGCATCTGAGCTCACAAGCAGTTATTTCTGAGAGTGAAGAAAGCTGCAAAATGAAGCTGGCAGCACAAAAGGCTCTTCCATAGAGGCCCAGGCGTGGGTGCTGAAATGGCCAAGTTCAGAATGCTTGCGCACAAGGAGTCTTGGATGAAAAGCCCAGAATTTATTTAATGTCAATCTTAATGGACAAAACGATAATACTTAATGATTCTGAACAATCCGATCAGAAGTATCACGCAACTCAAAATGAAAAACAGAACTGCGAAAAACACTATTACCACCCAGCCCACGTCAAGTATGTATTGGGTGGTTATATAGGCACCATGGGATGATATCCTTCTGAATATCCCGATTTCTGAAGAGTTCTCATTGTTTTGCAAGGCCCTAAAAGAGGAGATACTTTCACAGTCAAAGTCTACCTTGCATAGCTCGGGCGGATAAGGATCTTCGTTCTCTACAGAGGACCCTGAGCGTCTTCCTTCTAGCGTGATGGTTACTGCTTTTTTGGGGCTGTTTTCGTCGGATATAGACACCGGCTGGTTTTCTGGGGAAGAGGCAGGGTGCTGGGGCTCTGCACTTTCTGGGGCTTTTGCAGCGGGCGCAAGGACTGGGGGGATGCCAGTTTTTCTGTTGGTGCTTTCTGGGGCATCTGCACAGCCTTTGAGCAGAACTTTCGGATATTCGGGAATTCTTGCCTCGAGCTCGAGGGTGTGCACAGTTGGGCGTGCCTTTACTGGCTCTCTTTTCAAAGGGATTGAGTCTGCATTTGATAAATTATCGGCAGTGTGTGCGCGCAACTTAATTGCCTCCACATCTGTAGAGAGTTTTGTTTTTATAAGCATACCATTTTGGATTTTAATCCCTTTTATAGTGCTGCTGTTTTAACTGATTTCAAATGCTAGTATTTCAAAAAAAACAGTATGACAAGCAAAATTGCAAGTACAAATGCAAAAGCATGCACGATTCTCTGGGCACGCATTGACCCGTGAAAATAAATGCCTTTGCACGGGCCAAGCAAAAGTGCAAGCGTAGAGCTGTGCAACTGTGTGCGCTGAGGCTGGGCGCTCTTTTAATATACAGAAGTTTATTTGCTTTCATTCTCTACTTATAAGGTCAAACAGAATGTTTTTTACAACATCGCTGTCGGGAAGAATCTTTACGGACTGCTTGCTGAGCGCACTTGCCAGCTCGAGAGCCTTTGCTTTCTCCTCCTCTGTGAGGGCGCATCTCAGCGCAGCCACTTTGCTAAGCAAATCCAAGTGTTTCTGGAGAAGCTCTTTCCTGTCCCTCGCAGGAGCTTCTTTAGCCCCCTTCAAGGCCTTCAGAGAGACCGAAAGAACAATCAGGAGCAAGTCGCTTTCCTTATACGCCAGGTCTTTCCTGCTCTCAAACCAGTATATGATTTGGTCGTTAAAGACCTTCCAGTGCTTTATCTTTGAAATTACGTCTCTGTATATCGTAAACACCACCCAGTGCTTGGTTCTGAAATACTCGTAGAAAAACACGTGCAAGTATTGGGCGTCCTGCAGGCCTGTTTCCTCGGAGTAGAACCTCTCCACCAAGTCCCGCACGAGCTCTTCAGCCTGCTCCTCAGACGCCAGGTCAGACAGCAGCAGCTTCGTGATCGACTTGTCGCGCATTTCAAACTGCAAGGTCTTCACAAGGCCAAAAACCGTGTCAAAAACGTCCTTTCTCGTCCTAAAAACAATGGAAAGGTCAACAAGCGCCCGGAACGCACTCTGCCAGCCCTGCCGCACCAGCTCCAAAAGTTTCCCCACGGCCTCGTCGCACTTCCCCGTTTCCGACGCGCAGAGAACCAGCAGGTGCACTCCGCACTCCTTTATCTCCTCGTCGGGCGAGAAAATGGCCTCTTCGCACTTTCTCTCTATAACCTCAAAGACCTCCAAAAATGCCTTCGGGTCAAACTCCTTCGACATAAGCAGGGCCTTTGAGAAAAGCATCTGCGTCCGCGCCTCTCCAGTCCCCAGCGCCTTCAAATAGACCTTCGGGCTTTCAGACCCGCTGCACGCCTTTATGACCATCTTGCACACGGAGTCAACAACCCCTGGGAGCAAATGCTCTCCCTGCGACAGAATATAGAGGGCGCACTTAACAAGAAGCCCCCTCTCGCTGCTCTGGAATATGTCGTAGTAGTCCAGCAGGGAAAACAGCGCGTGCGACAGAGTCCCGCTGTACTCCCCGTCTTCTCCAACGGAGCACGAAGAGTCTGCGATCGACTTAAGAAGGACTGCCATGTCTGGCAAAACGAGGTTATCCCGCCCCCGGTCGCTGTCCACATGCTCCAGGGAGACCCACATAAGAAAAAGCAGGGCTGGCGTCGCCCTCTCCAAAAAGCCCTCATCAAACCCGCTCGCATACTCGTGTCTTTTCATGAGCTCTTTCAGAACATTTTTGAGCGAGTTGTTATTTCCATTTTCCACATAAAAAGCGTCTGTGAACATCTCATACTTTCCCTCAAAGACTTCTTCAAAAATAATTTCAAACCTCTCGAGGGACTTCTTCCGGATCTCCTCAACTCTCTCCTCCTCGAGCGTCTGCAAAAGAAGCGCCCTCTGATCGAGCGACAAGCACCCGTCCCACGGAATCAGAGCAAGCTTATTCGTGGCAAAGACCATGCGGACAGCATCACTCGTATCCGCAGCCCGCGTGGCTATAGCTGAAACCGTGCTTTTGTTCACGACGATGTACTGCAGCACCAGCTTCCGCACGTCTGCAGATGTGTCGTACCGGAGCAAGTCCTTGAACAGTTTGTAAAAGTGCAGGCCGCCCTCCACAGAAGCCTCCTGGTACTTGGCAGATATCCGGACAGCCAGAACACGCACATTTACCTCCTTGTCGAAGAGCTTTTCTCCTATTTTTATCTTCACAATCTCCCACAGTCTGGGGCTGACGCTGTCCAGATGCTCCATGCAGCTCCACAGAAGGGAGAGGCTGTTGTGCCGCACGTGTTTCAGCTTGGAGTCTACCCCCTTGACCAGATACTTTATCAAATTGTGTATAAAGTTTCTGCCTGCTTTCACGTGCTTGAGCGCCTTCATGAGCTCGTTCATGAAGGCAAGAAGACTCCGGGGCAGCTCGCCCTTCTTGCATCCTATTATTAGGCTGGTGCACTCGCAAAATTCCTTGAAAATCTCTGCTGTTTCTCCCTCTAGAATAAGCTGCTCCAACTGTTTAAGGGCAGCCCTAGATTCCTGTATGTGCTCGGTTTGTGCTCTATTCAGAAGAGTCCCCACGCGCATAAAAATAAATGAAATTGGAAAAAATTTAGAATGTCAGACCAAGAAAGCAGGGACAGTTACGGGAGTGATGACAAGACGTTTGAGGAGAACGAAGACGGGATGATTTTGGAGGCCGCAGAGTCTGAAGGTCTGCACAGACTCCCGGAAAAAGAGGCAGAAAAAAGGTTCACTTCCCCCATTATGACAAAGTTTGAGAGGGCGAAGATACTCGGAATCCGCGCCCAGCAGATAAGCATGTCCGCCCCCATCATGGTGGAGTACGGAGATGAGACAGACCCCGTGGAAATTGCCAAGAAGGAGCTCAAGGAAAAGAAAACGCCGCTGATAGTTCTCCGGAGGCTGCCAGACAACACGTACGAGAAGTGGGCGGTTAAGGACCTTATAAATTTCTACGACTGAGAGCAGCAGATGCTCTTGGGCTCTGCCTTTTCAGCCGCAAGGCACGCGAATGCCCGAATTCCACGCGGGCCAGTATCATAATTAAACTAGAATTGTTGTAAATCCAGGCGGCAGCCGCATTTCGCACTCACATGCTGTGCCATTTATTCTTTCGGGTATTCGGGCTTTTCCCGTGCTCTGCGCTCTTTTGCGGGCTGGGCGTGCGTCGTTTTTCTGCGGGTGGGCCAGTGCAGGCTGCGCCACTCTGCAGGAGAGATTTGCCTGCGCGCAGATTTCGGCAGAATATTTCCAGCGGCGCTTTCAGAGAGAAAAAGAACGGATTTTTAGAATTCTTTTTATGAACAAAGTAGAGGCAGTAATAAGAATCCGGCCGCTCTCAGCAGACGAAAGAAGCCGAGGAATCCCGCAGGGATGGCACAAAATAGGCGACAGAGGGCTAATACAGCATCTGAACAGCTCCCACCAGGAGGTTTCTGCGCAGACGCTTCTTTTTGACTGGGTGTTCAGCGAAGACGCGAAGAACGAGGACCTTTTCAGGCGCATTGGGGGTGCGGTGGAGGAGTGCATGGGCGGCGTAAATGTGTGCATAATCGCATACGGGCAAACTTCCTCTGGGAAAACCCACACGATGAAAGGGACGTTTTCCGAGTACCGGGCAGGAGCGCATGCCGCTGCCGGACTTGACGACCCTGGGATTATTCCTCGGTCCATAGAGCGCATATTCAGCAAGAAAATCCTGCATAAAATGGCGCTTTCATATATAGAGGTATACAACGAAAACATATACGACTTGCTGGGAGACCCTGGAGAGGCCTTGCAGATACGAGAGTCTGGGGCTGGGGATGTGTACATAAAAGACGCGGTAGAAGCTGAAATCCACAGCAAGGAGGAGGCGTACGAGCTATTCCGGCGGGGAAACAGCGTGAGAAAAGTCTCGGCCACGCGCATGAACAGGGAAAGCAGCAGAAGCCATGCAGTTCTGCAAATAAGCGTGCGAGCCCAGGGGGTGCGAAGCTCTCTCGTGTTTGTGGATCTGGCAGGGTCGGAGAGAGTCGGGTCTGCACGCACGTCGGGGGCCACGCTGAAAGAGGGCGCTGCAATAAACAAAAGTCTGCTCGCCCTCACGGGGGTAATTTCCAAGCTCTCCAAGAAGCACCCGCACATTCCCTTCCGAGACGCAAAGCTGACGCGGATACTGCAGCCGGCTCTTTCTGGGCCGTCCAAAACTATCATGATATGCGCCATTTCCCCGACGCCTTCGTGCATAGAAGAGACTGTTTCCACGCTTGCACTCGCCAGCAGGGCCCGGAACATAGAGATAAAGCCTGTGCAGAAGCCTCAGATCAGGAGCACTGCGAAGGCCCAGGAGAGAAAAGCCGCTGAGATAGAGCAGGCCCTGAAAGCAGCGAAGAAAACCCTCTCTGAGATAAAAGAGTGCCTTCTGGACGCGCAGTACGTCCTTGACGAAATATGCAGAGTTTCGGGCGAAAGTTCTGGGCCCTCGCAGGAGGCCGTTTTGGCTGGGCTTTTGGAGGAGCTCAGGACCTCCAAGACGGAGCACGTGGAGAGAGTGAGCGAGCTTGCAGAGACTGTGCAGTACCTGGTGAAGCAGGAGAAGATCCTCTCGGAAAGCATCCAGCCATCTCCCAGCACGAAAGTTCTGCTGAACCACCTTGCAGAGGGAGACTTCATCATACAGCAGCAGAAGCAGGAAATAGCAAACCTCAAAGAGAACAAGCACATCAACGACGCAAATATTTCGATGGCCTTGGAGATGGACCGTCTGAAAAGGCTGCACCAGCGGGAGAAGAGGATCATGCAGCTGAAAATAGACCAGCTGCGCTCCCAAATGAAGTCCCGCGTGCCAGATGACCCCGTATAGCCGGAGTCCGCTGAAAAAAGTGCAAGGTCGTCTCTGAAAAAGCGTGTAAAGCCGGCGCAAGGCACGGCAGAGAGCACGAGGGCAGGCAAAGCCTCCACGGGAAAGTGCAGGCCGAATAAAATTGCGAGGGCCTGGGTCCGGTACAGGACGGGCTGCAGGGAGAATAAAGAACATAAATTTTATTTTTTTTATTCACTCCATGCATATAAAAGAGTATAAAGTATTTGCCTCTGAAAAACCGTCAGCTGCAAATCCAGTTCCGCAGGTTTTCGTCAACACTGTTTTCGCGAAGAACGAGATCATTGCCAGAAGCAAGACTTTTGGTCTTCTGAGAAAGCAGTACAAGATAAAGCTGACAAAAGGTGTAGTTTTAAAGATTGAGGAAGTCCCCCAGCACGCCGACAACAAAGTAAGAACATTCGGGGTCAGAGCTGCATACATAATCAAGAGAAAGACCGTGAACGTTCTGAAAGAGATCCGGGCGCTGACAAGAGCCGAGGCCGTCTTTGGACTGCTGCAGGACCTCAGAACGAGACACAGCGTGAGGCCAGAAACCGTTGGAATCGTTGAAGTAACGGAGATAGACTCAAAAGACGTCACGAGCAAGGAGCTTCTCCAGATCGTTGGCGAGCCCAGGTACCCGCTCTTCGACAAGAGAGTGCCCAGCACAGCCCCAAAGTGCGCGGTTGTCGCCCTTAACAGAGCATAAATAAATCTACACTTTCTGAGACTTGATCTTTTGAGGCTGCAGCAGGGCAGTGCATGTACATAAAGTGCACACTTTTAAAATTTTTTCGAATGCACAGAGGACTGCAAGTATCCGAGGAAATTGATTTTACAACCGAGCGAGAGACGCTTTTGCACGAATTTAGGCTGGTGCGGCAGGAGGGCACGAGCGAGCCCACTTCCCTGGTTGCGGAGGATGTTTTGGGAAACAAGACTATTTTGTGCACTCTTGTCCCGGAGGTGACGGAGAGCGTTGTTGCGAACATTATCCTGCAGCCGGGCGAGAAATTCAAGCTTTCAACGAGCACGAAAAATGCGGTTTACATGTCGTATCTGGAGAACGAGAAAGCGCCTTCTCCATCCACGTCTCTGCTCAGCCTGCGCGTGAAGAGCGGGGAGAAAGTGCTGATTACTGGGGACCTGATATACAGCCTGGTTTCGATCGTTTCGTGCGCGTGCGAGAGGCTTTCCGTGTGCATAGTTGTGAACGGCGAGGAGGTGACAATTGCAAACCTCGTGCCCGGAAAGATAGAGACTGCCGAGATATCGCTGGAGTCTTTCGAGGGCGAGGAGATCCAGATGCTTCTTGTCGGGAAGGGAGAGGTCGAGCTGATCGGGCACATGATCCAGGAGGAGAGCGAAGATGAGGACGAGGACGAAGGCTGCTCGGAGTGCGAGGGGCAGATGCTGAGCGAGTGCAAGTGCCTGCAGAGCGAGGAGAGCATCGAGGAAGACGACAGCGTTGAGATAAACGACAACGAGTACATCTCAGACGAGAAGATGGAGAGCCTCATGGGAGTGCAGGCAAAGGCTCCGGCCGTGCGCGAGAAGCGCCTGTCGAAGGAGGAGAGAAAGAAGGCGCAGAAGCAGGAAGACCTGCGCGGAATGAAAATTGTCGACGTTCTCAAGTCAAAGAACAAGCAGGTAGCGAAGAAGACAGACACTGTAAAGGTCCGGTACAGCCTCTTCGTGAACAATAAACTCGTGGACAAAAACAAGTCCTCGGGGCTCACGTTCAAAATGGGCACTGGGCAGATGATCCGGGGCTTGGAGCTGGGAGTAGAGGGCATGGCCGTGGGGGCAAAAAGAACAATAACCGTGCCGCCCCACCTGGGATACGGGTCCTCGCGCGTGGGCGGGATAGCGCCAAACTCCACGCTGGTTTTCCAGGTAGAGCTGTGCAGCATACTCAGCAAATAAAAACACGATGGTTTTTTTTTCTTTTACTATCTTATGCCGCAGACTCTCTATTTTTCACATTCGTCTTCTCTGGTTTTCTTATGCCGCGGCCTCTTTTTTTGCTGTTTTCTGCTTGCTTTCGTTCTTTCCCTTGCTCCTTTCTTTTCTATTGTGGCTCTTGGCATTTTTTTTCCCTTGTTCCTCTGCTTTTTATTAATCTTACTCCCCGTCTGCTTAGCTTGTCTTCCCTTTTTCCTTGCTATCATATCCCTCTGCCCTTTGTGCGGCTGGCTCTTTCTTTTCTACTTTTTCGCTCCTTACAGGCTTCTCCCATTGGGAGCTGCGGGGCTGGTTGAAACATAAAAGCAGGCTTAGGGCGGGAGTGCGCCCAGAGCGGGCAGAGGCTGGGATGCTCTTGCCTTGCTGCCTCTCTGCGGGGACTATTCCGGCTTTCCTGCGATTGGTGGGTATTCCGGGCCTTTCATTGGGCGGCCCTTCTATATAGCAGCACCCGGAGAGCCTGGCATGGTCTGCTCGGTCGGAATATTCTACTACAAGAGAGCCCACTCTGCAGGGGAGCTGATCTCAGGGTATATCACTCTGCACGTGCCCAGCGTAATGTCGATAGAAAGTATCGTCCTTACGATTGATAAGGAGTCGGAAATTCGGGTTGACGAGCTTGAGAAGAAGACAGTTTCCAACGAAAAGGTGACCCGGCACTTAGGGCGGTTTGTCATATACGGGGACCGAACAGGGCGCATACTCCCTGGCATGCACAAGTTCCCGTTTAGCTTTAGGATGGCTCCCGGGGAGGGTGCCACGATAGAGTACAAGAAAATAGCGGAGAAAAGGCACATATACGCGCTGAACAAGTACATAAGCAAGTGCGAGGTAAAAATATACGGAATATTCAAGCCTGTGGCCAGCACGGTAAAAGAGCTCTGCATGATCGAGGCAGTCTCCGAAGAGGTCAAAAGAACCACGTACAGGCACAGCATGCGAAACTGTCTTTGCTTCAGCGCGTCTTCGATCGACCTTCTCCTCGCGCACGACTCGGTCCTGTACGCAGGGCAGACTCACGCCTTGGAGATATCCACAAGCACGGGAGCGTCCATTTCGCGTGTTCAGTGCTCCCTGGAGATGCGCATCAGCTCCTTCACGAACGAATTGCACCCAGTGATTATGCACTTTCCGTGCCAGGTCGTGCAGGAAAACGGGAAAATCCGCATAACAACCGACGAGACTCTCCCCTCGGAGACGACCAAAAACGACTTCTTCTCGATCTCGTACAGAATCTGCCTTAAAGTGGAAATAAAGGGCGAGGGAAGCACAGAAATACGCAGAAGCATCTCCATCCGGAGCAAAAGCGCGCACGGCGAGTACTCTCCCCCAGAGGTCCCGGAAAGTGCCATTTACCCTGAAAAGTATCTGTCTCTGCGCTGCTAAATAAATTTCTACTAAAACTTTTATTTATGCACAACAAAGCCTACGGGGAAAGCATACACCGTGAAAATATTTTGCAGCAACCCAGCCCAGGCCTTAATAAGGATGTTATCTTAAAAGCCCTTAAAAGAGACCAAGATAAAGTGCTTAACCCAAGAATACAGCCTTTCACGAGTGTGATAAATGCGTACGACTCCCTAATACCGTATCACATTTTCATCTCCCCAACATACGATGATCTCATATACCAGAGCGTGAACAGGGTCCCAGAGGCGCACGACATGACTGAGTCTCTGAGCGAGCTAGCACGGATCCTGTGCACGGAGGAAAGCTCAGCAGATGAGCTGACTGTAATGGAGGAGAGGCTGAAAGTGGAGGAGGAAAGATACTATCTGAACAAAACCATAAATTACAAGAACACAAAGATAAAAGATATTAAAGAGCGATTTTTAAGAGACTAACTGAAAAACCCTCCACGCCTGCACATTCTTAATAAACTGCCTTTATTCACTGTTTTTCTCCGCGTGCACGAGAACGTCCACAGCCCCCAGGAGTCCGTCCACGTCTTCCTCCGTGTGCACTTTCTGCTTGGCCTTTTCAAAGAGCTCGCTTGCCACTTTGTGGACCTCTTTTTCTGCGCGTATGGCCTCCTCCAGGCAGGAGGCTTCGACCTGCTTGCCCTCCACGTGCGCCACAACGGAGTCTAAGTATTTCCCCAGCTCCTGCAGGATCTCCTTGTCCTCCCTCTCAGAGGCACTTTTCAGCTCGCACGCGCGCTCCTTCATTTCTTCCATGGGATTTTGCAATGCCAAATATTTGCTTTAATGCGGGTGCATCATGGGAGTGGCCTGCCCCAAGTAGAAGCACGCCCACGAGAGAAAGAGGCAGGCTGCAGTCGTGTACGCTGAGATCGTGATGACCTCATCTGTTGCTTGGCTTTTGATTTTGTAGTTGGAGCGTATGAGAACACACGCCATTTTCGTGGCGACTATGCACAGAAAGAGAACTAGAAGCACAAAAAGCACTGGGTGTTCTTGGACATTGAAAAACATGCAAATAAAATTTGCTTTTATTAAAAACAGCAATTACAGTCAATTGGGCACTTGTCTGTTAGGCCTCCCTTTCCTATGTTGAGCTCTTCCTGTGTGTATATTTTGTATCCGTCGCAGGAAAATATGTCTGTCTCTAGCACGTCTGTTCCCCGTATGTTGTAGCTTTCCTCCCTTTGTTTCTTCTCTTTTCTGGAGCGGGGGGCTTTGCTCGAGGCTCTTTCCGAGAAGATCTGGTCTATTTCTCTGCTCATAAAATATTTTCAGCACGTTCCTTTTATGCGTTGCAAGCAAGGTTATGCTAAGAGTGTGCCACGGGAATTCCAATGTATTCCGTGGGTGCTGCTAATTCGTCTGTGGGAGTTTTCCTCTCGGGTGCTGCTAGGGTATTCCTTGGGTGCTGCTAGGGTATTTAATGCTGGCTTATGCCTTGCGCTGGGCCAGTTTAGCTCTTTGCTGTGGCCAGGCAGCACACATAATGCTATTTCTGCACTTTTGCAGAGCTATTTATGGACTATTGCCAGCTTAATTCGTGCTGAGATACTGGCAAGTATTTCCAGAGTACAACCAACTATTTCTGCACTTTTGCAGAGCTATTTATGGACTATTGCCAGCTTAATTCGTGCTGAGATACTGACAAGTATTTCCAGACTATTCCCAGTATAGTTCCAGTATAGTCCGTGCTAAAGCATTTCTATGCAGTTCTAGACTATTCCTTGCAGGTCGTGCTGAGTGGTTGCTGCTGGACTGTTTCAAAGGTAGTTCTAGACCATTCCCGAGGCCCTGCTGGACTACTAGACTATTTCTGGAGTGATTCGCGCAGAGTGACAGCTCTGGAAGCATGCTGCAGCAGCTCGGGGGAAAGGGCAGGCCTGCCCTGGAGAGTGTCCAATAGAAGCATTTACAGGCCGATTCCATAAAGATAGGAGACTCCTGCAGTGATGGCGAATCAGCCAATAAACAGAAGGCAGGCAGCCAATGTTTTTATTCTAAAAAATAGACTTCTTCTACATCAGTGCTTTTTCTATCACTCGTGTGATCTCTAGGTCTATATAAAGAGGACAGAAAACAAAAATATGGCAGAAGACGGAAGCGATAGAAGCAAAAAGATAAGAATGGCAATATGTGTGTCTGTAGTGGTTTTGGTAGCTGTGGGCAGTGTTGCAGGTGCTTGGTACTTTATAGCAAGAAGCGGCGGAGCAGCATCGCAGGGCGGAGCAGCTGCAGGAGGATCTGCAGGAGAAACCCCGGAAGAACCAGCTCAATAAGGAAGAATAGCCCAGTGTGAAAGTCGGCCAGGCTTATTAAAGGGCGCGGGCTCTAGCACAGTAGTATTGTAAAGTGTAGATGGCATGTGCGGATATAAGACTTTGCGTCTGCTTTGTGTTAGCTGTTTGCTGAATAAACATGGGATAAGTTATTTTTCCATTCTTTTTTTCTGAATTTGGACGCTTTTCTGCAAAATTTCGTCTTTTCTTTGCCTGCTTTTTCATGCGCGAATAAAAGGGCAGCTTCAGCCCAGTAGGAGGCATTTTTGCCCTGACAAGACAGATTTCTGAAACAAGGATTCAGTTGGTTTTTCTGTGCTAAATCGATTGGAGCGTTCCAAAATCAAAGTATAAATAGAGATAGAACAGAGCAGGTAAAATGGAAAAGAAGAAATTAGTCGGGTCATGCGTATCAATCTTTATAGGAACTATTCTGGTCACTGTTTGCGCTGTGCACATGTTTAACATGTGGGGATAGTTTTAGTGCCATAATAGTGTGTAATGTAAAATACGTTTATGATTGCTTGCTGTATTTTAATTTTGCTATAAATAAACTATCACCAAGCTCAAGCTTGTACGTGTCTGTGCTTCTTCTGTTTTGCGTGCTGACTCCGTACCTTCTCAGAGTTTCCTCTTCTATTTCAACCCTTTCCATGTGCGGGCTCTCCTGCAGGACAGCAGAAATGACTGCCTCGTTCTCGCTGGGCTCAAAAGTGCACGTCGAGTACACAATTATTCCGCCCTCTTCCAGCATGCGGATGCTTCTTCTGAGGATCTGCTTTTGCTCGGAGGCGTAGTCCTTGCCTTCCCGAGGCCTTGCCCCTTCTGCGTACTTCACCGTGCTTGTTTGCGTGCACTCTGGGTCCACAAGGATTCGGTTATACCTTTCCTCGTGGACGTGCCCGAACTTCCTGAGCCCAGTGCTTGTGTAGTGCACTCTCTGGACACTCTGGGAAGTGCCTTCTTGCGCCATGCGGCATCTGCACGCGCTGCTGGGCACTGTCTGCGCCTCCAAAAGAGTGGCCTCTCTCACGGGCGAACTCTCCAGGGACGTAGAGTCTCCTTGGATGAGCCTGACCCCAGGGACTCTGTACTTCTTCACCAGGGATGCAGCAATATTCAGCCTCTCCCTGGATATGTCCACCCCCGTGATGGATTTCCCCGAATTTACGCCCTTCATGCGGAGTCCTGCGTATACAAGCTTCATCCCAGGGGCGCAGCACGTGTCCAGGACCTTTGACTCTGCATCTATTTCCAGATGGTCTACCGCTATTATGGACCACAAAGACATGGGAAGTATCTGCGCGCGCGCATACTCCTGGGTGCTGGATATTTTTTGCGTGCTCTCGTACGAGAATATCCCCTCTGCAGCCTTCTCGCACTCAAACGAGAAGTCCCTGCTCTCAGAAAGGCCGCTCGCTGTTGGGCTAACTGCAAAAAACTTCCTCATGCGAATATTTTACTCTGCAAGAACAGAGAATTTAGAGAAGAAAAAAGCCCGAGAATATCAAAAGAATGTGCCTGCATGATATGCCTGCAGGATGTGTGTCTGCCCGCACAGTTATGCCAACCAGCGAATTCTCTCTCTTTCCCGCATGAATTCCCAGCCCTCAGCGCGCAAAAGACAAATCTGCGCCTCCCAGAAAAATCCTCCTTCAGCGGCAGAGTGTCCCGGCCTTCTGCAAAGCATCACAATACTTCCGTTTATTTATCTCTCCTATTTGACGTGTGCAACTTCCCTGGCGCACTCTACCGTTTCGGTGATGCGCCCGTGCCTGCTCTCGGATATGCGCACGCCCTTTATGTTGCTAGAAATCTCTGGAGCAGCTTTTCCTGCCCTGAAAACGGCAGAGACATTTCCCATCTGGCCTGTCTTCCCCTTCCTGATCATAAACTGAACAGTGAGCTCTTTCTCTGTGTAGTGCACCTCGTACGGAACAGAGACGCCCAGCTTCTTAACCTCCTTCTCCACCGAAGCCATTTCCAGTATGTACCGAATCAGCACAGGAATACTCTCCACCAGGAGGTCCATCGAGGCCAGCACTGCCCCCATTGAAAGCGACGTAAACTCTTTGAAAAGGCTTTTCATTTCTGTCTCTGCGTATACGTCGACAATGCTGACTCCGTCGTATATGATTGTTATGTTTATGTCGCATATTGAGAGAATCAGCCTGCTGTGGGATATTTCCACTATCCTAACCCCGAGGATAATTTCCATCCTCTGCACTGCGGACTTAATCTGCTCCAAGTCGTCCTTCTGCACCTCTGCCGCCTGCAGGGAGTCCTGGAGCATCTCTATTTCAGCCCTTTCGCCCTCTATCGCGCCGGAGACAGCGCCCTCCTTCTCCCGCGCCTCCTCCAGTTGTGCTGCAAGCTCTTTCATGCGCGCGCTCAGGCTCTCCTCAACTTTCTTCTCCTCTTCTACCTCCTGCACGAACCGGCTCACCTCTTCGTGCGAGAGAGTTCCAACACTCGCAAGCATCTCCCGCATGGCCCTCTCCTTCTGCTCCAGGCCCTGGAGGTCCACCTTCAGCGCGTCTTTCTTTGCTTTCTCCACCCTCTTCTGCAGGTCGCTCTTTTCTTTCTCGTACGCCCCCAGGAGCTTCACACTCTCTGCGAGGAACTCGCTCTCCATCTCCAGCCTCTTCCTGTGCCAGTGCGACTTTCCCTCTTTCCTGGCGTCGGACTTCATCTGCCGCAACTTTGACAGGAGCGTGTTTCTGTCGATTGAAGCCAGCCCCGTGCAGTCCACCTCCCTCTCCACGGCCTCCGTCTCTTCTCGGGTTTTCTCTATTTCCCCCGAGAGGCGCGCAGAAAGTGCATTTTGCATTTCTATCCGCCTGTGCAGAAACTCCCTGTAGTATATGAGGCTGCCCTCCTCCACCTTATTCCGTATCTTCGAGAGAGTCTCCCTCCTGCTCCCAAGGGATAAATTGTCCAAAAACCGGATTCCTGTTTCTGCGAGAATTTCCCGGATCTTTTTTGTTTCCTCCCTCTTCTCCGTCTTGTACTTGCTGAGCACCTCCTCCACATTCACAGTATCGTACACGAGCGTATTATTGTCGGCAGCACAGACAATTTCCGAAAGCATGTCGCTCAAAATGTCGTCTCTCCCGTCGTCAAGCGAGTACTCCATCTTGCACTCTGCCTCCAAGCTTCCTGCGGGCTGGGCAGGCCCTGCAGAAGGCGTCTCTGCGCCCTCTGGAGCCTCAATTTCTCTCTCCCTCCCGGCCTCTCCGCCTTCCGGCACTTCAATGTGGATGGCTGTTTGCTCCATTGTTTTTTCTCTATCAACAGGGCAGAGACTCATCCTTTTCTCCTCCATCGTATCCTCCGAGTCGTCCATTATGAAGTTCTCCTCTTTTTCCTCGCACAGGGGGAGAGTCTCATTCCCTACGAGCTCATCCTCCAGGGCACTTCCCACAGCGTCCACGTCCATTGGGGCTCGGCTGGACATGTCCATGCTCATTCCCATGGAGCTACTCTCTGACTTGCTGTTCTCATCTTTTGCAGGAGGGTAAACTATTTGCGGCTCGAGTGCAAAGCTCACTCTCCTCACAGAAGGCCGTCTTTCCTCCATCTCCACGTGAGGCGGATCCTCC
This sequence comes from Nematocida major, assembly GCF_021653875.1. Lineage (NCBI taxonomy): Eukaryota > Fungi > Microsporidia > Nematocida > Nematocida major. The sequence continues at coordinate 88,181 of NW_025952954.1, forward strand.
ATCGTGAAGTACTGGTCTATCTCCTTCGTACTCTTCATATTTGCAATTTATTTCTCATTTTAATTTATATTCCCGCATTCCCGCATTCCCGCATTCAAACTATTCAGTAGATCCAGCGACTCCACCCCGCGCCTACGACGCAGCCATGCACTCCCAAAGGCCATAACCCGAATTCTGGGAGCAGCTGCACGCATGCAAATTACCCCGTAAATAAAACCACTTCATCTGCGCATCTATGCATTTAGGCACTGTCTCGTAGTTATGTAACCATCTGCATTCGTGTAATTGGGTTATTTATTTACATCCTAATATGTCGTCTAGCCACGTCTGCTTTAGCGGGATACTTTTGGGCTTCTGCTTCTGCTGTGTGGGCTTGGCTGGCTCCTCGCTGGCGCACTCTGGGACGTCCCCAGGCAGGAATGTTCTCCTGGAGAACTCTCGGCTTTTCGGGTTTATGTTTTCCTTGTCCCAGACCGCCCGAAAGTCTTCCGAGTACGAAAATCTTGGCCCGCGCATGGGAAAGTGCTTGGCCAAAGTATAAATAAGAATAATTGGCGGGTTATCCCGCCACTAATTTTTCATCACAAACCGCCAATAAAGAGCAAACAAACAGCAAATAGAAAAACAGGCCGGAAATAGGCAAAGTACAGGGTTTATGCTGCCCGTGTACGCTTCTATTCTCTCGCCTCGGCAGGAGTGCGCCTGCACCTTCCGTGTTCTTGGAAACCCGCAAAGCAACGGGCAGGAGCTCCCGGGAGAAAGCAGGCCCTTTCCCCAGCGCATTCTGGGCGTGCATGCCAAGAATAAGCCAATTCTTTTCCTCCGAAAATTTCCTCCCCTTCGGATGCGCCGTCTCTGCTGAAATACCCGAAATATTTTATTTGTATGCGAGGCGAGTACGAAGATGAGCTTGAGTTTTTCTCTTTTCTTCCGGCAGACTTCCACATGGACCTGTACCAAGGGATGAGCAAAATGCTTGTTTCCTCCCTCGGCTCTTCCCCAGACATCCGCGGGCGAATGGACCGCATTGAAACCGCCCTGCAGAAGAACATGCTCATTTTTGAGCGATTCACGCTGAGAAACATATTCACGTTCCCGGAGAGCTTCGTATACGAGAGAAAGCAGGGCCCCCGGACGGCGCATGAGCACGGGCAGCTAAAGGATGAGATTCTCTCGCTCTCCCTGCAGAATGCGGAAATTGCGTCTCTGCGGGAGACTCTGCAGCAGAAGAAGGCCTTCCTCCGGGACGTCGAGCAGAAATATGCTGCTCTCCAGGGGATTCCAGAGCTCTCCGCCGTCCTCGAGGGGATCCGCGAGCTCAACCGCCTGATGCGGGAGACGCGAGAAATGAAAAAGCAGTACATGCAGGGCGCGCAGCAAAGACCGCGTCCCCCCAAGAAAGAGCTCGAAGAAGAAATCCGGAAAAACGAGTGTGCGGACCTGGAGAGGCGCATCCCCATGAGCGTCCTCTCCCTCCTGGAAAAAACCCTCTCCTAAGGCGAATAAAGAGCAAGTTGTGGATCCGAGCAAACTTTCCTACGAATTTTTATTATTCCTCGTCGCTTTCCTCCGTGGAGTACTCTGCCTCTTCTCCCTCCTCTCTGAGGTCTCCGTATACGATATTACTGAGCATCATAGCTGTTGTGCGAATTCCCTTCTCCTTGGGGAGCGAGATCACGGACTCTCCTGCGCTTCCGATGACAATCAAGTTATCTGTTTTTGTAACGAAAGATCTTCCGTTCAGGTCCTCAAGAATCGACATTGTGAATCCACTGATGTGTGCCTTTATCTCCCGGATGATTCCAACGCATCCCAAGTTCTTTCCTCTGAAGGCGTATGCGGTCATTCCCACGCCAATCGGGTATATCTCCCTGACCTCGCTTGTTGCCAGGTCCAGCTTAACGGAGTCTCCTATTTTTATGCTGGGGTCTGCGTACTTGATTGTTCTTCCGTCGTTTGTGTGCAGAGTCAGGATGCTCTTGTTTTCGAGCCTCTTCGTGACCACTTTGCAGATCTTGAACTGCGCCTCCTCCTCAGTGATGGGCTGCAGGCAGAACTTCTGGTTTACGTTGTACAGAAGCCTGTAGTTCTCGTGGATCGCAGGGAAGCTCACTACGTCCATAACACCGGCCGGGTACTTTGGGTCCTTTCGGACTTTTCCGTCCACCTTCACCATTCTGTTCTTGAGGATGTGCACGAGCTCGCGCGTGTTCTGGGCGAATGCGAGCTTTCTCCGTACAATTAAGCACAGAGGAAGGCACTCTCTCAGTTTGTGTGGTCCACATCTGGGGCGGGGGGCAAATGCTCCTCCTAACTTGTCCAGCATCCACGATCTTGGCGCATTTAATCTCTTCAAGTGCTTTCTGGGTCCTCCTACCATTTTTCAAGGGTGTAAAAATAAAACAGCTTTACTCTTTTAAGATTTTTTGTGCGGTGAAAATACGCCGTGCATAAACGCATAGTGCACGCCATTCTCGCATATTAGAGAGCCTTTTTGGGACTCCTCCTTGAAAGGACACTCTTCCTTCTGCGAGCACTCGTGCATGCTTTTTTCAATTCCCAGCTCTTTCAGCGTCTCCTCCGTCTTATTTCTTAGGGGCGCACTGTCGATGAGGCCCACGGGAAAGTGTGCGTCTCCCTCGAAAGTATCGTATATCTCTGTTATGTATACGTCGCACTCGTACTTCTCCAGTGCCTCTTTGTAGACAGAATGTCCCCCGAATATCACAGGGCGAATGCAGAGAGCCCTGCACATGTGCACGGCCTTGTCCAGGCTCTGCACGTAGTATACGCTGTAGTTTGGGCCTTTCTCGGGCGGAGTCTCGCGCGACGTCAGGACCATATTTGTTCTGTTTGGGAGGGGCTTTCCTATTGACTCAAAAGTCTTCCGGCCCATGATTACTCCTGTAAACTCTTTTGTGGTTATGTGCTTCATGAAAAGGAAGTCTGTTTTAAGAAGTGGCCACGGAAGTTTTCCCTTCAGTCCTATTGCGCCTGTGCTTTTAGAATATGCTGCAAGAATTGTGATCATGGCAGAAAAATAATGCAGCATGAAATAGTGCGTGCTCCCGTCATTTTGATGGATGCAGGAAATTGGTCATTTTAGAAAGTGCAGGAAAGGCTGGAAAATGAGCCTGCACGCAGAGAGAAGCAAGTATGTCCAGCTGGCGCCCGTGCATCTTGTTTTTTCGCTACTCTCTGGGCACTCTTACTCCAGAGGGTTTGCAAGGATGCTGGATCCTGGGCACGGACTAGCGGGAGTGCATCAGCAGTACGCCCGACGGGTAAAGATGGTGCTGATACGGTCCCGGGGCTTCACGCTATTATTTCGTGTGGGACGGGGAAAGACGGGATCTCTCCGTCTCTTCTTGCGCTGGGGCAGTGCAGGGCGAATGGCTTTCTCTTGTGCCACGGGAAGAGTGCTTTCTGGGGTGCGCCTATTCCGTGATGCTTTGGTCAATTTTTTGCAGGCGTCCAATTGGGGAGAAGCAGCTTCATTGGTGATTGCTTGTTTATTTACAAAGCAAAACCGGCAGAGAATGCACAGAGTAAGAGCGGAAATAAACAAACTATTTAAAAAGAACTATGCAGTCGAGCAGGAAGAGCACTCAGAGCGCGCATCTTTTATCGTTGCAATTGACGGCCCTGCAGGAACTCCCTTCTCTGGGGGCAGATACAAAATACGAATATTCCTGCCGAGGGAGTTTCCCTTCAAGTCTCCGTCGATTGGGTTTGTCACAAAAGTATTCCACCCAAACATCGACGAAAACAGCGGAACTGTTTGCCTGGACGTTTTGAACCAAGTTTGGTCTCCCCTCTACGATGTGCTAAACATTGTGGAGACGTTTCTCCCGCAGTTGCTGGCGTATCCAAACCCAGACGATCCGCTAAACATTGAGGCTGGGCGCATGTTCAGGGAAAACAGGAAGGAGTACGAGAAGAAAGTGGCGGAGTATGTCGGGATGTATGCAAAACCCCCCGCCTCAGACCCCGAGGCAGAGACGGACTTATGCGAAGAAATTGCATAAAATAATAAGACGAAATGCTCACGGGAGAAAACAGAGAAAGAGTGAAAGGCGTATTCAACGCGCTTTCATCGGTTGTGGACGAAACCCTGCATATGGGCGCCCTGCAGGTCCTTACCACAGAGACGCACTGCATAACTGCCCGAGAGATTCTTTCCGAGGAGGCCTTCCCCGGGGAGAGGCACGCACTTTCTGGGGCAGGGAAAGAAGATGCTAAATAAAAACACATTTATGTACTCAGGCCTTTCGCCTACCCGCTTTCTGATCGCCTGATTTTTTGGGCTACATACTCGGCTATTTCTCTGCTCCCGGAAATGTCTTCTATGGAGGCTTTTTTTCGGGTTTTCTCCATTATGTTTATGTCGTTCCCAAGCTCCCTGTGCCTCGCGAGGAGGTTTTTCACGAGGGAGAGCTGCCTCTCCTCCGTGATCTCCTGGAGGCTTTCCCCCCTCTCCTGAAGGTCGTGCAGGAAGACGCCAATCCGCTTTATTCCTGGGACTTTCAGAGCGGGATTTCTCCTGCTTCCGTGCTTGTACACGGTGTATATGCAGAGCCCGTGCGGGTCGCAGTCGAAGAGTCCAAAGACCTGCATATTCGACGCCATCATAAGGAACAGGAGCGTGTTCCTGCAGGGATACCCTTTTCCCGTTACAATTATTGCGGGCTCTCCCAAAACCTCCTCAAGTCTTGCCTTTTTCTGCACGATCTCGTTGAAAACAGCCTCTTTCTCCACCACAAGAACGACCCGAGAAGCTGCAATGAGCCGGTCCCCAGGGCGTATTCTCGGTATGACCGTCGTGTGCTTTATTTCTATCGCCTCGCCCTCCCTTTCTATCGTGCAGGCTCCGTTTACAAGGCCCTTATTCCCCGGGACTACGTTCTGGAGCTCCAACTGCGTCCTTTTCTTTATGCACTCCAGAGCCTTTATCACGTGATTCTGGTGGGAAAACACCCGCTTGCACCGATAAAAGACCTCCCGAATCGTTATTTCCTTCTCCTCCGTGAGAAGCACGTAGTACACGCTAAGGAGTCCCGTGGCTTTCTGCACGGATATTCTCCCAGAGAGTATCTCGTTCAGAAGGCACATAATGTCTTCGTACACCCTGGGAGCGTGCGCACTCTGCGCGTACTCCATCAGAAATGCATCCTTCTTCTTTACGATGGACATGATCGTCTGAATGCTCAGCTGATTTTTTCCCATGAAAAAGAAAAGTTGTTTCTATTTATAGATTGATACAGGCAGGAATTTTTCTCTTTTTCTCTTTTCCCGTTTTCTTTCTCGGGCCTGGGAGTGGACGCGAAAAATAAAAAAGCAAAGCAAAATCTCTGCGTACAACTAGTTAAAAAAGCTCTGCGTACACTTTTCATTTTAGACGGTGAAATTTCACAGGCAAGTCGACACTATTTATTAGCTGAAGCAGGGCGAAAATAGAAGCTGGAAGCTGTAGGAATGCGGACTTTGTCTGTTTTTGCCTAGAGGTGTCCTTTGATGACTTCTATTATCCTCAAAAGTTCTGTGTCTTCCTCCAGGGGCTTATACTCTTCTATCGGGATGTGGCACGAGACGGGGATGCACTTCAGCACTTCGTCATCAATAAGGAAGACGTCTTCAATGCTTACTCCCGTCGCACTTGCTACAACCTGCATGTTTTTGCTTCTTTTGTACGGATGCCCTTTGATGGGCTCAGAGTGTGCGTGGTAGTACTTTCCGAGGGCCTTTGTCATTCCTGCTTTCTCCACCATAGAGGCCAGTCGGACTCCGTTATGCTCCATTGCCGTTGTCCAGAGGGCGTATTGCACGTTGTTTTTGTGCAGAAACTCTACGAGCTCCCCCAAGTGCGGCCTTAAGTAGATAAGATCCCCGGGTCCTGAGAGGACTCCGTCTGGCTCCTGCATTTTCATGAGTTTTCCCTTGTTTTCCTTTACGCGTGCTAAAAGCGTCCCATTTAAGTCAAATACGAAGACTTTCTTGCTGCTTGACATTTCTGAAAATATTTGCGTGCAAATTTATTCGATGGACTACTTGAGCTGGCTTGCGAAGGGGCCTGCTGTTAGCGAGATTACAGGCTTTGAAGAGTACATCAGAAAGGAAAAGGAAGAGTCTATGCGAATTATGAAGAGGCGGCTTAAAAAAGGAAAAGCATCAGATAAGCAGACGGCAGAGGACGTTCTAGGTGTAGCGAATAAGCTATACGTCCGGGGAGACTTTATGCCTGCAATCGAGAAGATAAAGGAGTCCCTGTCCTACCACAGCACATTTGACAGTGCGTACTACCTCCTCGGCATTATATACGAAGAGTTGGGCGATGCAGAGCGGTCTTTTAACGCCTTCCTGATCGCTGCAAGCATAAAAAGGACGGACGTGAACCTGTGGAGGAAGCTCCTGCAGTACAAGCAAGAGGAGGGCGACCTAGAGTACCAGCTGTACATCCTGAAAAGGCTCAAAAAGATAAAGGAGACTCCGGAGATTCTCGAGGAGATTCTGGGGATATACGAGCGACAGGGCAACATAGAGAAGGTTTTGGAGGTGAAGGCTGAAATGGTTTCCCTCAACAATTTTCCCCCGGAGTTTATTGAGGAGGTTCTCTCGCGGATAAAAAAGCTCCGAAATTCAGCAAAAATTGTCGACACAGTGAGCCGGATACTCGACAGAGACAAGCCATTCTCGACAGTGTCGGACACTTTTCTGATAGGATATGTGGACATTCTCTTTTCTCTGTGCAAGTACGACCTTATTTCTCAGCTGAATAACTCTCTGGCGTACTGCAGGAGGCTTCTCATGTGCACGCGCACGGAGATAATCCTGTTCTTCTCGAGCGTAATCTCGGAGATATCGACTCGCTGTTCTGTGTGCCCTTCTCTGTGCACGTGCAAGGAAACAGCTGAAATTGACACGGCCCAAAACATCGTTATACACGCGGGAAAAAAGTCTGCTGTTGTGAGTGTTCCTGTACGGGTTCCTGCAATAACGGATTTGCTCCATCTTCCGCTGGCAGGGTGCTTTTTGGACACTCTCATTCGGATGCGGAAGTACAAAGTCGCGCTGAAAATCCTCGAGTGGACGGACGCTGCCGTGAAGTGGTTTCTCTCCGGGAGTGCATCCTCCGCGTACTCCGAGGAGATGCAGGGCCTGCTCGTTGCAGAGGTTTTTTCCGTTAAGAGGAAAGTCGCACTCGTGCACGAGAAGATGCGGGAGTACCACAAGAGCATCCTTGCGTACAAAGAGATTCTCTCGCACAGGGACAGGATTCCGTACGTGCAAAGCATCCAGGGAGAAGTCCACATGCGGATATCTGAAATATACAGGAAGACCGGAAACATCGACCTGGCGCTAGAGTATGCGCTGCAGATAGAGAGCTCTCAGGTGTGCTCGGGCATAGAAAAGTCCGGCCTTGTCTTCTACAGGGCGGCAGACTGCATGCAGAACCGGTCGATCATGTACAAGGCGATGCACGTGTACGAGACCGAGAAAATACTCCGAGAAAGTGCCGTGAGAAAGTACTTCGTCCAGTCGGCGCAGGAACTTGTCGTATTTCTCCTGCAGAATCCGTTCATATTCTACAGGAGGAAGGTGCGGAAGGAGGAAAACGGGGAAACTGGATCCCTCGTGAACGTCCGGGAAATAGAGGCAGACTACGCCCTGCTCCAGGAAATAACTGGGCTTGGGAAGGTTTTGTCGGACTTCCCCGAGGGAGAGTCCAGCACAAAAAGCGTCTACTACGACGGACTCGCCTCTCTCCTCGGGGGAATATCCGTGCAGGAGTGGTGCGGGATTGTGCAAAAGTACGTTACTGCGCTTTTTTGCGAGGAACAGTTTGAGACGGGGATGCTCCTTCTTAGAAAAGTCCTCACTTCCCAGATCCTGCGCAGCCAGTACGAAGAGTATACGGCCCTCCTGTGGCTGCTGATTCGGATGAGCGTCGATGCAAGAGATGCTGATTCTTTGCACTGGGGGCTCACGCACGCACTGCGGTACTATGCAAACAGGGAGGGATTTGACGCCGTCTCTTTCTACTACCTTTCGTACTTTCTCATTGGGCAGCTGCCGAAGTTCCACAGGAGGAGCCAGTTCTACAAGTTCCAGAAAAACATCCAGAGAAACCTCCGCAGAAAAGACCCGTCTCGGGACAGCTCTGGGAATGTTCTCACGCTCACGTGCTTCTCGTACATGCCCAGCTTCATCTACGCAAACACTGTGGACAGGCTTATTCGGGACGTTGAGGGGAGCGTCCTTTCTTCTCTCGACTCTTCTTTGCTCGGGATATCCCGGGCAGTTGCACTTTCCTCGCTCTTCCTGTCGCATGCATCGAGCAGGAAAGTCACGGACAGGAGCATGTGCATATCCCGGGGGGTGAAGATCCTGCACAAATTCACCAGCCTCATGCAGGAAATGGATCCGCCCCACGCAAACAGCGTCTCCATCCTGTGCGAGGGCGAGTCCGTAGTCTACGCCGTCCGTGGGGAAATTCTCCCGGGGGCTCCCTGCGAAGAAAGCAACGTCTCCGAGAAGCTTGCAATTCTCCTGTACAACTCGGGACGCGCATACCATCAGTACAAGCTCTACGGACTCGCAGAAAAGGCGTACGCTGAGGCCCTTTTGTACACGAAGAACCAGGAGTTGGTGACTCTCCTGCAGATAAACATGCACCTCCTTGGGAAGAAGGTGCGCATAGAGCCGGTGCAGTAGAATGTCCAGACTGTGCACAGGAATAAAAGCGTAACTACTATTTCTGTGCTGAATTTTTGGAACTCCCACAAAATTGGAGAGGGCACGACTATCACTTGATTGAATTTCACACGATCTGAACATGAAATTGATTAGTGATCGCTAGAAGCATAAATACGCGATACGATGTTAATTTCAGAGAAGAAAATGGGAAGAAATTCGAAGACTCAAAAATCAAGTCAAGCACAGGTCGACCGCCGGGACTCTCCACAGATTAATAAATCTTTAGTGGAGCTTGTATTAGACCATAGTCATATGAAACCCGGATTTACGGCAATATCAACAGATCAGGAGGCGATGAATTTAAAGCGTGCAGCGGAGTGCAGCCAGAAAGTGCTTCCGTGCGGAGCAAAGACTCAGGAAAGCGCAGGAATTAGCTGAAATTTCACCTAAAATCAGCTAGAGATATTTTGTGAGAACTTGTCTATTTATTTCCGAGTGGGCCCACTCTGACTCCCGCCTTATTATTCGGGTGCTTTCCTCTCCAGAAGCATCTATTTGTTGCTGTCCGGGTACGCCTCTCTCTGCATCTTCTTCTTTCTGCGGACGGCAAGTCTTGCTCTTCTGCTGGCAGCAAGCACTTTCTCGTTTTCCTCCTCTTTCTTCTGGATTCTCTCTCTGAGCGCCTTCCTTTTGTCGCGAATTTCTTCTCTTTTACTCCACGTGTCTGCATGCCTGCTCTTTCTCAGTTCTTCCCTCCGCTTTCTTTCTTCTATTGTAATCGCCTCTTTTGGCTTTGCTATTTCTCTTCTGTACGCGCACTCTCTTTGCTTTGCCATGGTATTTCAATATTTTATTTTTTTATCCCCATGTTATTCGTGTTACTTCCTGCTTATGCAGAGGAGTGTTAACAATAACGCACATTTATAGTGCTGTGCAAGAAATATGCATAGCACGTACATTTACTTATTAAGATCTTCTGCTGCGTCCCACGTAATAATTCTGAAAATATTTTGCATCTTATGAAAGAAGTAGAGTCTGAGCTGCAGAGCGGGATAGACGCCATCCACGGAATAGTCAAGAGGATGGAAACTATCACCCAAATAGTGGAAACTGTCTCGGAGATACATGCCACCATGCAGGCAGGCCAGAGCACCGAATCGGAAGAGTACTACATCGAGGAAATGAATCGGTGGATAGCGCACTCCGGGAAGATCTCGCAGGAGCTGCAACGAAAGGACGCCCTTCTCGTGGAGACGCAGAAAAAGTATCTTGTCGCCCTGAAAAGAGTCCGGGCGCTGGAGGAGGAGCTTGAAAGCAGGCACCGCACAAGTGCCTGACTCTGCCCGGCCTCAAACAGCCCGAATTTTGCACTTCGGAATTTCAGGCATTGCCTTTGAGGAGACTCTCCTATTCCTGGGAGAGTGCACTTTTCAGCAGTATCACAGTATGTTGCCCAGTGCGCCGCAGTCCATTCCCTTCAGGTCAGCACACTCTATAAACGGCTTCTTGTCCTTTCCGTAGACTCTGAAAACCTCCTCTATTCCCGCTTTTATTCCCTCGCTCTCCGACTCGTGCGTGTACAGGTCGCTGGAGAGGTCCTGCAGGGCTTCTTTTGTTAGCTTCCCGTTCTCGGCTATCATATCGAAGAAAAAAGTCACTTTTTCCTCGTTTGTTCCGTACTTGCTGAAAAGAGTTGCTGCCCGAATAAATCCGTTGAAGTCTATCTTTCCCTCTTTATCGCATATTTTCCGGATCACTCGCTCCCCCATCGGGTTTATGCTTATTTCCGGTATGCAAAGGAGCTGGTCCATGTATATGCGCCCTATTTCCTCCTTGTCCAGCTCCTTGAACCGAATGTACAGCTTCTTTATCTCCTCCTGCGGAAGTTTGCAGCCTTCCTTTTTCACCGCTTGTATGTCTTCCTTTGTAAGCCCACTGAACACGCTTCCCATCGTACGTAGTTAGAATGGCAATAATAATATTTTATATTTAATCCCGTGCATAAGCTCACGGCCCGTGGAAAAGCAGAATTCACGGAATACTCAAAAGTACGCCCAGACGATGCAAGCACGGGAGTACACGCCCTTTCTTTCTCCTTCCCACCCTGCAGAGCGCGAAGCGTGCATACCATCCGGAATTTTTGGAGAGATGTGAGACACTCTGGGAAGCTAGTATCGTGCAGGTGTATGTGTGCCTGCACTGGATTTATAGATAGATTTCTGTGAAACCTGATTTTTATGGGGTCTTGCCGCTTTTTATTCCCCGAGAGTGGTGAAATTTCTGGAGTCCCCTGCTCGGACACGGGCATATTTGCAGGCATGGACTATGCGGACTATTCCTGGTCTGGCACCCCCACCCATAAATCGTGTTTTTCCGTGCCCATTAGCGCGTGCTTGCCCCTCTCTTTTAATAATTGCAACTTTTAATTATCCATGTCTTTGCAGCTAGGAGGAACAGCCGACAAATACGAGTATAGAGCACTCACTTTGCCAAATAAATTGCGAGTTCTGCTCTCGCACGACAAGAGCGCAGATAAAGCTGCTGTTTCCATGTCAGTGAAAGTGGGCAGTTATTCCGACCCGCGTGCGCACCCAGGTTTAGCACACTTCCTGGAGCACATGCTATTTATGGGCACGGAGGAGCACCCAGACGAAAACGCATACATGGAGTACATCCACATCCACAACGGAAGCTCAAATGCGAACACTTCTGACGAGATAACGAACTATTTCTACGACATAGATGCGTCGTATCTTCGGGAGAGCATGCACATATTCAGCGGATTCTTCACTTCTCCCCTAATACGGGAGGACGCCATATCCAGAGAGCTCCAGGCAGTCAACAGCGAGCACAGCGCAAACATACTGCTGGAAAACTGGCGAAAGTACCACCTTCTGAGCCTGCTCTCTCGCCCGGACTATCCATCGAGAAAGTTCGGAGTTGGAAACTCGGAGACGCTTGCATCCGCCTCACGCGAGGACCTTCTCGAGTTTTGGAAGTACTTTTACACGCCGGACCGCATGTGCCTGGCTGTCCACGGGAGCGACTCTTTGGATACGCTCGAGCAGTGGGTCGGAGAACTCTTTGGAAAGATCTCCCCGAGAGAGGGCGCGTACATATGGGACTGCCCTGCGTACGTTCCCCCTCTTTCAGGGCGCACGGGCCTGGACTATCTCACGTTCGACGCGTCTTTTTTGGGGAAGCTTGTCCTGTATCGGCCGGCTGTGAACATTCCCATGTGCAAGTCCACGCTGAGCATTTTCATTTCTCTCCCGGAGGGAATCACCAACTTCCGGAAGAAAACAGTCGCATATTTTGGGGAGCTTCTCGAGGGAACTGGAAGCGACGGATTCGTGGGAGTCCTTCTGCGGGAGGGAATTGCCTCAAATGTAAGCGTGTACTTGGAGGAGACCACTATTAACACGGTGGTGCAGGTTTCTGTTGAGCTTGTGGACGATAAAGTGGCGCAGGTCCCGACTATTCTCCAGATTCTGCGCAGCTACATCCTCATGATCCAGAAAAACGGGACTCCGGAGCTGTACAGCACGTTTAAGAACATAAACGAGAAAGTGCTCGACTCCAAGGAGTCCCTGGAGCCGCTGGAGTTGGTGGAGAGTGCCGCACAGGCGATGCACTTCTACCCAACGGAAGAGTGTTTGAAGTACCCGCACGTTTGGGAGGGCTTTGACGCAGACGATTTCTCGCAAATTCTGGAAACGGCTTTGGACGCGCAGAAGTGGATGGTTTTGTTCCGGACGGGGAGCATAAAGTGCGAAAATATTCGGGTGGACGAAATATACGGGATAAACTACGCAGTTACGGAGATGCCTGCAGTGGACAGCGTACTCCTGGAAGGCGTATGCAGCAAGATGAAGTGGTCTTTTGGCCTGCCCGAGGAAGTCGACATTTCGCACGCCAGGAAAACGAGTGCCCCCGTGCCTCTTGGGGCAATACCTGCGAACATCCCGGAGTATCCCGCAGGAGAAATCCGCCACGAAGAGGTTTTGCGCCCTGGATGCTCTGGGCACTTGCTCCACAATCCGAAGTACTCCCGGAATGCGCACGTGCGGGTTATGCTGTGCACGGACGCACACATTTTTAACGAGAAAACGTATGCAGGAGCCGTTGGATACTTTTTGGCCGTTGCAAAAATGTTCCAGGAGAAGTACCGGGCAGAGATGAGCGCGTCCCTGCTGAACCTGGAGGAGTCTGGCGGAATGTCTGGATTTGTCTTTCAGTTCAGCGGAACCCCCGTGGTTATAGAGGATTTGGTCGAAAAGTTCTTTGCAGAATACGCCTCCGGGAACATGCAGATGTTCAATCTCTCGAAGGAGTCCGCCGTCTCGTTTTTCCAGAGCGAGACAAGAAAGTCCCCGTACATGTACAGCATGGGCGGAGTGTACACCGTCCGGGGATACCCTGAGTTCGAGCCAAAGGCCCTTGTAGAGGCTGCTGGAAGCATTTTGCCTGAGAATATTTGGGTTGTACGCGACGCGAATGTGAAGGTCCTGGGGGTCGGAAATATAACACCCACAGAGTTCACCCGCATTGTCGACGGGATAGGAAAGCACATTTCCTTCGTTGAGGGCCCGAAAGAGACCGTGGAGAGAAAGAGCGACATCTCCGTGGAAACAGTCGACATCCAGAACGTGGCAGTGTCCGTTTTCCACGTGGTCGCTGCCCCAGATGCAGTGCAGGCGTACGCCCTCGCTATTCTCCTCGTCCAGATCTTCTCCGAGCGATTCTTTGACGAAGTGCGGACTAAAGAGGAGTACGGATACATTGTGTTTATGGGGCAGAGAGTCCTGCGCCAGAGAGCGTACGTGCATTTCACAGTGCAGAGCGACAGGGATATTGAGGACGTGGCAGCACGGATTCAGGCTTTTGTCGGGGAAATCCAGGGAAGAGTCCGCGAGATGCCTGCACAGGAGTACGAGGCGCACAGGGAAAGCGCCATCCTCGCAGTGCGGGAAGAGGCCAGCAACCTGGAGGACTACGCAGAAGAAGTCTTCCAACTGTGGATGAAAATAGGCTTCCACCCAGGAAACAAGGAAAGAGTCTGCGCAGCCGTAAAAAATATTTCTCAGGAGGCCCTCGTGCAGTACACGGAAAAGATCACGGACATTGTGACAGTGCGCGCAGCCAAGCCGGGAACCCACGGGAAAACTTTCCCCAGCAGCTAATAAAGATACCCCGAAAAAAGAATAGCCAGAATCCCAGCAGGGCCTTAAATGGGAAGGACCTGCCCGAGAAAGATGTTGTGAGTCCGTGTCTGTGCCTGTACTCGCGTCTTTGCCCGAACTGTGGGATGGGAGGTGACCGATAGAGTCTTTGGTTCTCGTGACGATAGGCCTGGAGTGAGATGCTGCAGAGAATGGATCTAAAAAGGCTTAGGCCTGAGAGGGAGGATAAATCAATAAATTCGTTCTGCTTTAGTCGCGTCTTTTTGAGTTTGCAGGCGTCTGCGGGGCAGTGCAGGTATAATTCCATGGAAAATAGCCTTTCCCAGGGAATTATGCCTGCACGGGAAAGATGCAGCGTACATAAGCTGAAACTCTCGCACGGAAATGGAAAGCACTGCAGTGAGATACTCTGACGCCAGCACAGGGCACGACACACAGGATCACACTGTTCTGGCTGCACTTGCAAGGGCAGACTTCAGCGGAGCAGTCGACTACATAAAAACATGCAGCACCCTATTCATATCCTGCGCCTCCTTTATGCAGCTGCACGGAATCCTCGCGAAAATGCACGACAGAAACCCTGCACGATTCTGGGGCTTCATTCCGCTGCTCTTTCTCTTCGCCACAGCCGCAGTCCTTCCGCACGCAGCAAACGAGCAACTCCGGAAAAACCAAAAGCACACCCGCCTCCTGGTCATCCTTCTTTCCCTCGTCCTGATCATTCCGGGCGTCGTAGTGGGGATGCCCTGGACCTTTTTCATCATTCCCAGCCTGCTTTCCACCAATCGCGAGTACCCTCTCGTGGCAGCTGCGCATCTCTCCATATACGCTCTGTCGCATGCAGAAGGGGGCGAACTCTTCGCAATTGCCACGGGCGTATCCCCTGGGGTAATTGCACTCTCCTCCCTGGTCGAGCACGAAGTAAAGACTCTCTGCGGAGTGGCTCTGCACCTCCCAAAGTGCACTATATCTATAACCAGCGCCCTGGCCGTGCTTATTCCGTCCTTCCTCCTCGCATCACTCCTGTACAGTAAGATTCCGCCCTGCACTGAGCTCCTGAAAATAGAGTAAAACCCTTCAGATACGCTGCCACACCCTGGGAATTTGAAGCATGTACTCCCACACGCACGGGTACGCTCTGTACTCTTCGCACAGCCCGTGATAATTCTCTTGATTTTTCCAGAATTTCAGCGTGTCCGTCTGCCTTCTCCGCATATTTTATTTTTATTTCGCAGGGAGGCCGTCTGTCTGTGGGCGAGTGCCAAAATATTAATTTTATTTTTCTTTTTAAAACGACAAGGGCAATGATACAAAATCAAGTAGAATTCTACAACTTAGATGGAACAACAGTGTATAAGAAGGCAGAGTTACCAAAAGTATTCTCTATACCTGTAAGAAGCGACTTAGTCTGCACAGTGCAAAACAGCGTTAGAAAAAACAGCAAGCAGCCATACGCAGTCGATCCGCTAGCCGGTATGAGACACTCTGCGCACTCGTGGGGAACAGGAAGAGCACTTGCAAGAGTGCCCCGTGTCTCTGGAGGAGGTACTCAGAGAGCGGGACAGGGAGCTTTTGCCAACTTCTGTAGAAAAGGTAGAATGGCCAGCCCAACGAACGTGCTGAGAAGATGGTTCAGAAAGACAAACAAAAACACAAGAAGACACGCAGCCTCCATGGCAGTAGCAGCAACTGCATCGGCTGCCCTCGTAGAAAGCAGGGGACACCTGATCTCCCAGCTTAAGTCCATCCCCATCGTAGTTTCTAACGAGATAGAGTCTCTCAGAAGAACAAAGGAGGGCCTGGAGCTTATTAAGAACTTCTCGCTCACAGAGGAAATCAACAGAGTGAAGGAGAGCAAAAACATCAGAAGCGGAAAAGGAAAGGCAAGAAACAGAAGATGGGTCATGCGAAAGGGAATCCTGGTCATCTACCACGAGGACAAGGGAATCACAAAGGCGTTCAGAAACATCCCGGGAGTAGACCTCATGAAGGTAGACAGACTGGACATCCTGGAGCTAGCCCCTGGAGGCCACTTGGGAAGACTGGTCATCTGGAGTGAGAGCGCATTCGAGAGGCTCAGAGAACTCTTTGGAGACGCAGGATACACCGCAGTTAAGGGAGGATACAGGCTGCCAGAGTCTAAGCTCAGCTGCCCAGACTACAGAGAAGTCCTGAAGTCAGAGGAAGTCGTCGCGCTGTTCGATAAGAGGCCTACGCTCGTAATGCCGAGAGTGAAGGCAGTGCCCAGCGCAGTAGCAGCAATTAACCCTTACTATGAGCTGTTCAACACGGTTTAAATAAAGTATTCACTTTGCGAATAAAATATTTATGGGAGAGAGAAAGCACACGCGGATTACGCTGGTTAAGGTCCCGAGGATTTTGGAGGAGTACTTGGAGGAGTACAGTGAGCCCGTGGAGATAGGCTGCATAGAGGAGAGGGGGAGCTGTAATGTGCTGAAAATATCCGCACAGTTTGGGCCCCCGAGCTTCCCCAGAGAGTGGATTCTGGAGCCCCTGGAGGAAAAGGACGGAGTCTTCACTTTTGTCCAGAAACCGCACGGAGCTTTCATTGACGGAGTAGTCGCGGATGAGGTCTACGTGCGCCCTAAGATCTCCCCGGAGTACCTGAAGTACAAGAAGGACAGGGCAGCCCTTATTAACGTGAAGAAGGACGTGAAGCCCCTCGACAGCCTGAAGGAGGGCATCCGCATGGAAAGGTACGGGGCCTCAGAGTACGATATCATGGCAAGAAAGCGCAAGAAAATGCTCATGGAGAAGAAGAGAGAGCGGCTTTCAAAGACGGAAGTCATGGACATTATGTTCCGGGCCTTTGAGGAGCACCGGTACTGGAGCGCGAAAGACCTTGCAGACCGCTCGGGGCAGCCCATCGCGTACATCCAGGAAATACTCCCGGACATTGCAGTTCTCAACAAAAAGACGCACAAGAACATGTACGAGCTGAAGCCAGAGTACAAGAACAACTGAAGTGCCTGCAGTGAAAAAAGTGCTATTATTTCCGTAGATCCGCATATTTGCTTCTGTGTCTAGTGCTAGTTCCAGTAAAGATTTACTATCCTTTGGAGACCCGGATTTTTATTATCGATTGGCTTAACGGTATTTTCTTCTTGTGTTTGCATCGTCTTCAATGGGCGGCACTTTCTGCGCATTTCCTCGCTTTCGCAGGGCACTCTTGCCGTGTCGGCAGTTCTTCTTGGGTGGGCACGTGAAGACGCTTCCTCCTGTCGTAGCACTGGACTTTCTTTGGCGTTGCAGGATGCTTTCTACAGATTCTTCCAGACTTTTTCTGGCTTCGGATGCTCTTTCTGCAAAAAACCGTATAGGAGGCCCATTCCTTGGACATTTTCTTCCTTGGGCACTTTTTCTGGCGTGCTTCCGTCCTGTACTCGGCGTATTCTTGCAGTAGCTAATTCTTTTGCAAGTTCCAGAGACGTGCTTGGAATGCTTTAAATGCTCTCTTTTTTCGTGCAGAGCCCCTTTTGGCGTTTTTGGCAGCGCACACGCAAGAATCCAGCTCTTCTCGCCCTGTTCGCTGCTAGCTTTCGCCTTTTCGCGTGGAAAGCGTAAGTTTCCACGTCTGTGCGTACGCTTTGTGTTTTTTCTGCCTAAACAGCGCGACAAACGGATGAATTCAGTGCAGTAATGCCGCGCAAAAGGGGCAGTAGTTCGTGCGGGCGGGCAAAAGATCTAAGGGAAAAACTCTGTGCATTTCTTCCCCCTTGCAGGAGTCTTTCTAGCAAAACCTCTCGTGGGATAAAGCAGAAACCATAACTTCGCGCGAATCGTGTGAAGTGGAGGATATATCTGGTTGAAGCACTAGCACCCACACGAACAGCCCCCATTTCCGCCAAAGAGCTTGCTTTTATACTTGCCAGCACAAGCATAATCTCGCAAGAGTGGGCACACAGGCCACCCCAATTGCAGAAAGTGGAGTATGTGCGCGCGCTCGTCCTACTGCCCATATACGTCCATGCATACCCCCAGAAAACAGCGAGGAGAACTTTTCCGCCCAGAGCTTGCAGGAAACAGCCCCAGAAAGTCCAGATTTCACCATGCAGAGCCCACTCGCACTGTGCACACAGACTATGGAGGGAAAAGTGCGATTGTAAAGTGGCCATTTTCGTCCTACCCGGACTGTGCATCCGGGATCTTCGTGCAATCCAGCGAATTCTTTCGCCAAAAAATTGCAGCTTCCCAGGGCGTTTTTGCACAAATTCAGCACTTTCATGCAGTATCCTGCCCACAGAAAAGCAGCCGCCTCAAGGCACAATATCCACACTCTTCAATCTATTTCTTTCCTCTTTTTATTTTGCATCGAACATAATGTCGCGCACAGGGGAAAACAGAAAAAAGGAAAAACACCAGAAACCGCCTGGAACTCCTGCAGAGGAGAGTCCTGTCTATGTGAACAATGCGTGCATCGCATGCGGCCAGGCACGCCCAAAGAGAAAGAAGAGGTATTTTTTGTTTGCAGTTATAGGGGTTGTTATAGGGTACTTTGTAAAAACAGGCTATGAAAAGGCCTTCAAGAAGCACGTAATTATGAACTTGATGGAGGAGCTTCTAAACTCAAAAACTGTTATGAGCATGAACTTAAGCGAAACCACAAAGGCAAAGCTCCTATACTTAGCGGACATTGCTGCCTTCTCCCCGTACGAAGAGCTGGACCAGAAGCCTGGAATGAAGGGGCAGGCTGCTGGGCTTGTGGGGAAGCATCCGATCACAATTATCCCGGGAATTGCAAACACGTCGTTGGAGCTGTGGAAGACCAAGAAGGAGAACAACTCTTTCTTTCGGAAGAAAATATGGGGCTCCCACTCGACAATTACGTTTATGCTGCACAACCGGTCGGAGTGGCTGGAAAGCATGAAATTAAACACGGAGACAGGCCTGGACCCGATAGGCATAAAAGTGCGGGCGTGTGCTGGCCTGGAGTCTTCCGATTTCTCGATACCTGGAATGTGGTTTTGGTGGAAGATCGTGGAGAATCTCTCGCACATAGGATACGATCCAGCAGATGTGCACTTTGCAGCCTTTGACTGGAGGCTGGGCCTTGAAGAAATGGAGATTCGGGACGGATACTTTACGAAGCTGAAGATAGAGATAGAGCTGCAGAGTTCTATGAAGCAGGAAAAGACCGTTATTATTGCGCACAGTCTTGGTGCAGTAATATTCCACTATTTCATGCAGTGGGTCTCAGAGAAGGACGAAAAGTGGGTGGACAAGCACATACACGCAGCAGCCTATATAGGCCCGCCTCTTCTCGGGGCTCCGAAGGCGATTGGAAGTGTTTTAGCGGGGGAGGTAAAGTACACCTCCGACATGGGAATAATCCAGTACACAATAGTAGAGCTGCTTTTTGGCCGAGAAAAGCGGCAGGATCTCTTTAAAACGTGGGGGTCTCCCATATACCTCCTTCCAAAGGGGGGAGAGAAGTTCTGGTCCCGGGGGAAGAAGCAGCTCCACGACCTGGTCGCAATTGAGGAAAGTCCGCCCCAGAAGAGTCCGCGGAAAAAGTACAGGTTTACAACGCAGGCAGAGATCTTCGACATGATCCGGGAAATGCTCCCACAGCACAACAAGAAAATCCACGAGAAGCTTTTTCACCCGAAAACCCAGCGAGACGGATGGTCAAATCCGCTGCTCTCTCCCCTCCCGAATGCCCCGAGTATGACCGTGTACTCGCTCTACGGAATGGGAATTCCCACGGAATCTGGGTACTACTTCGCGCCCGAGAGCGGATCCCTGCAGATAGACAAGAACAATACAGTCCCGGAGGACGACATATACAAGGGAATTGTGCACGCAGATGGAGACGGAACAGTTCCTGTGATATCAATGGGGTATATGGGAGCTGCCGGATGGAAAAAAGACGCTTTAAACCCGCACAAAGTACGCACTGTAGTGAGGGAGTATAGGCACGTGGCGTCTTCATCCCTCCTGGACATCCGAGGCGGCGAGCACACGGCCCAACACGTGAACATTCTGGGGAATACGAGCCTGATCGAGGACATCCTGGAGATAGTCTCCGGGAAGGCACTCCCCGACAAAGTTGCATCGAACCTGAAAAGTCTCGCAGCTGAAATCGACAGAGACGAAAATTCTCCGGAAGACGCAGTTTCTCCTGTAAGAGAGTAGCGCTGAAATACGGGAAGCCTGCAGAGAACTACAGCGAGCAGCCAAATACTAAAGTTGTAAATTTAAAAAATGAAAGAGTCTCCCATGAAGAAAGAAGAGAGCGCACGCTCTGAGGCGGAGAAGGAGGAAAACTGCGAAATTAGAAATGTGTGGAAGCACAACCTAGAGGAAGAAATCGACATTTTATCGGAGTTGATACAGAAATATCCGTATGTCGCCATGGACACAGAGTTCCCTGGGGTTATTGCTAAGCCCATGGGCACATTTAGCACGCAAGCAGTCTATACGTACAACCAACTCCGGTGCAACATAAGCCTGCTTAGCCTGATTCAGCTCGGGATTTCGCTCTCAAACGAAAGCGGAGAAAAGCCCATGCCGAGCACGTGGCAGTTCAACTTCCACTTTGACAAGGAGGGGAGCATGTCCGCGCAGGAGTCTATGCTTGTGCTGGAGCAGGCAGGAATCGACTTTGACCGCCTCAGCAGGGACGGGATAAACATAGACGCATTTTCCGTGCTAATTACAACGTCGGGGCTGCTGATGAATAAGTCTCTGAAGTGGATTTCCTTCCACTCTTCGTACGACTTCGGGTATATCATTAAGGCCATCACGGGGCAGGACCTTCCCCCGTCCATGGAGGAGTTCACGTACATCCTCTCCAAGGTCTTCCCGCACTTCTACGACATAAAGTACCTCATAAACATGCTCGGAAAGAAGGGCGGACTGCAGGACCTGGCGGATGAGCTGGTTGTGCAGAGAGAGGGCGTCCAGCACCAGGCAGGGAGTGATGCCCTTCTTACGCTGAAGGTCTTCCACACTTTGAAGACAGATATTATCCCAGACGCCGAGAAGAATGCGAAGTACAAATGTAAATTATTCGGGATTGATGCTGCATAGCTTCTTTGTTAACGGGTGCATGAAGCACCGAGCGAGTGGAGAGTGCCTCGGGTGAGGGTGCCCGGCAGAAGGAGGGAATTTCCAGCGCTGTTTCAGCAAGACAATAAAGGATGTGCATGTATGTGCTTTGCCCGTGGGAATATCCCTGTTTTTCGCTGTCTCCCGAAGACTCTCCATGAGAACTCTCCGCCTGGAAATTCCTGCTTTTGTGCCTCGAGCGCCCGAGTGCAGCTCTACTCTAATACTCACTTCTATCGAATAATAACTCAATAAGAACTCGCCATAATAACTCAATGAGAACTCCCAATAAAGCTCAATAAGAACTCCCAATAATAACTCAATAAGAACTAACTTATATCGAATAATAACTCAATGAGAACTAACTTATATCCAATAAGAACACACTTATATCCAATAAAGCTCAATAAGAACACACTTATATCCAATAATAACTCAATAATAACTCAATAAGAGCTAACTTTGAATACTCAATGAGAACTCCCTAGTGGAATAGTTCTCCGTATGAGCATGCACTCCCACAGGAGAAGCACCAGCTGGACTCTGGCGACTTTTGGTGGGTTTTCATGCGGAAGTGCTTTTCTTGCATGAAAATATTCTGTGATGGGCCACGTCAAATGCATTTGATCTTTGCAATCCGATGGAAAGCATCACATAAAACTACCGAATTCTCCAGAATCGAGATCATTTGCTGGTTTTAAAAATATAAATACGCGGACATTTTTGCTCTTCGATGCAAACACACAGTGAATTCACTAACACAAAATAGAGATGTGCGCAGAGAATATTCAAGCGCATATACGCACTCCGTGGCAAACTACCCAGAATAACTTGGAAGTGCCCGGATCAAACAGGACGGCGAGTCATGCATCCAACTCGCGGCAGTCCGCACATTTAGATGGCCGGAGACAGGCTAAACACACTATTTTCAACAGAATAGAAGCCAGGTAGAGCACTAGTTTCACGCCTTACTGCATAATTTGCACGCTGCAATACACATCTCTAGCAGAAGGGTTGAAGCTATTTTTCAAATACTGTTGTAAATAGTTCCTCGCGACTAGCACATAGTTTGGCTATTCCATCTTATAGAGAAAACGCACAATACCCGTTAGAAAACGGCAGATTGGCTTGCAGACGCAGCCATTACAACACCACAAACCCACAAGAGTATGACTTCCTCCACAGAAAGCCAGTCCCATAAATTACAGGCAGCATATTAGCCTGGAAAGTACGAGTTCCTGTAGACATCGCCTAATTGGTCTTTGAGTTCTCGGCCTTCAACTAGTTCTGACTGTGTATTTACCCATTGTATTATATTATTTTGCATCCGAGCAAGAAGACTTCTTGCTCTCGAATTTTCACAGTCCACCAAATGCACACGTCTTCACCCTGGCTTTCTCCCATGGTTTCGGGAATTCTTTGAATTTGCAGCAGAAACACCTCTACTAAGTCCTACAAATAAATCCTTGTGGTAACTCGGGCTTTCTCTACGGATATTTTTTAAAAAGTGTTTATTTTTTCCTGGAGGTTATGCATTTTCTTATTTCCTCTCTCTTACGCTTGTTTTCCCATTTCTTCATACACAACCATAGAAGATGAGACTACGAATAGCGACAAGGAGAAGCACAGCATAACTTGCAGGATCTTCTCGAGTGTGGAACTCTCGTACTCTGTAGCCTCTGGGGCGGCAGGAGCTGCATTTTTGTTCGCTGGAATATTTTGCTGGGGATGCACAGAAGCAGTTCCGCTGTGAAGGCTAGCATCAGCTGATGCATTAGGCCGAACAACATTCCTCTTTTCTCCCAGTCCTTCTCCCGCGATGGGCTCTATAATGTTGGCATCTCTAAATTCAACAGTCTGACCATTTCCCCAAGTTATTTTGCTCCCTTTCGGGAAGTCTAACTGCACATTTCCAGAGAATATTTTGGAAAGAAAGCTGTACGCGTCGTTCTTTTTTACGGGCGTTAGTACTTTCTCCTTGCCAAGGAGAGTGAACTTCTTGTGGGCCTCTAATATGTATTTAGTGATGGTTTTACTGATGCTGGCTTATTTGTATTCATTTGTATTTTATCAAAAAACGGTGAAAGGGTATATATACTTCCAAAATTTTCCAGAGATCTTCTGGAATGAAAAAAACAGTCTATTTCCACATGGATAAGATGAAACCTCCCTTCTCATCACACTATTTTGCAGATCTTTTTACGTGTGAAAAATCAATTTTTCACGTGTTTGGGAAATTTTCATCACTCCTTGCACTCCAGAGAATATTCAGCCATCCCGTGCTCCTAGAAATAAAAGACTCTCCCTCGACGTGCAGTGCATAATTCAGACTATTCAGAACATTTGGTTGGCAGTTGGATTTATTGATTAATTTCCTGGGCACACACCTCCTTCCAGCGGGAATAGTGTCTTTTCCCATACTCTCAGCCACAATCCCACCTTCAGTGAACATTCCCAGCAGCCCCAACAAAGTACGAGCACTCTTCCAGATGCACCACAGAACTGAGAGATTGTGCATTTACTGGAGTGCCCAGTTGAGACCATGAAAATACCCGAGTCCAGAACAATCCTGGCGTGGGCGTACTGCACTACTTCTCCCAGCGCAGCAATTTCTCAGTTATATAGTGCAGTAAACAAAGCAAAGAGAAAGCACGCCTTTATTAGAGTAAGCCTACAGACAGCACCACGCACTTTGCTCTACGAGCACTTTCTCAGTGTACGCTGTCCGATTTGCCACGTGCTTAAACAGCGACCCAACCCCTTCTCCCGTCTTGGCGGACCCTGTAAAGTGCTCTACTTCGTACCCCTCGAAGTAGCTCTGCGTTGTGCTCGATATTTCCTGGAGTCTCTCAGCCATCCCCGCATCGGCGAAGGCCTTCCCAGCATATTCCGCCGAATCCTCAGCATCTTTCTGGAAGAGCAAGTCTGTCTTGTTCCCAAAAACAATAATCAATGCCGCTTTGTTTTTCATGCGAACTTCAGCACACCATTGCTGGGCTATTTTTACGCTCATTTTGTCTGTTATGTCGTAGACAATCAGGACAGTATTTGCATCTCTGTAGTAAAGCGGTGCTATTGCCCCGTATCTCTCCTGGCCTGCAGTATCCCACAGGTCCAAGTGCACGACCTGGCCGTCTCTTTCCAGCCGCTTCGTCTGAAATGCAGCCCCAATTGTGGCTGCCTGATTCGGGTCAAATCCTCCGCATACGTACTTTTTTGCAAGACTTGTTTTTCCCGAGCTGCAACTCCCTAGGATTACTATTTTAGCCCTACACTCCATTCTTTATTTACTAATAGTATTTATTTATCTATTTGTTTGCTTGCTTAAGGATGCTGACAAAATGTGCTTTGGAAAACATCACACGGGCAGACACCATGAACATGGAGGTTCTTATAACAGGAGCACCTAACTCGTACCATGAAGCATCTTACCATTTAGACGTTGTAAATGCAGAAGAAAGCGAGCCATTTACGCTTGAGTCCTTCAGGCAGTCTATTTTGGAGTCTCTGAAGGCTGGGAAAGAGTACATCCTTGCAAAAGTCACGACCTCCGATCCTGCAAATGCGAGCTCCCTGTACAACTACTACTACTCCGCGTTCGAGATCAATAAGATCCTTTTCAAATACGAGGCAGACAGGCACCTTTTGCACCGCATGAAAGTCAGAAACCCCATGAACAATATGTTTATAATGGGGCAAGTGTACTACTACAGGATTAGCTATGAGTCCCTGGAAAATGCCCTCCAGGAGTACGACCATCCTTCGGAGGAGAGCACCCGGGGGAAAATGAAGGCCTTCAGCGAAGTGCTTCCCTCCACAAGGAACATAAGTGCCTCATACATCGACCAAATCAGCGTGAAAAAAGAGCCTGAGTTGAGGACGATCTCCAGAGACCTATTTGAGACCCTGGCACGCCCCAGGGAGGCCGTGGAGAGTTCCGACAGAAAGTTGAAAATACGCGCCCTGTACTTCGCAAATGACGGGGACTTTCTGGTGAAATCTGGGACCCGGGAATTTTTCAAGAGAAATGCCGTTAATCCCGACGACTACTTCATCTTCAAGCTGGAGAGAGCGCAAAACGACTTTTTGGCGCTGCTGGAGTCCCCGACTGGAAGCGAGTCCAACGACGAGGCAGAGACCTGGAAAAGAGCCCTGACAGCACACTTAAGCTTTATTCTGGTTATAGCATGCCTGCTTTTATTCCTGGGAAGTTTCCCCCTGCTTTTCTTTATAGTCTTTCCGCTGGCGATTTTTTTTCTTCTTTCTATGCTGTTCTCTCTGTTCTATATATTTTGCTGCCGAAGAAGAACCTTTGGAAGTATAGATGTAAATGACGTGGAGGAGGTGTAGAAAGTGCAGACGAAATAGCACGTGCTTGTCTAAAATCAAGAATAGAGTAAATAAATTAATCCTGAATGTATGGGGCGCCGTCTTTGGAGGCATTAATAAGAGTTGTGTGGGGGTGGTTTGTGGTTGGCTCAAGGAGGAAATATCTGAAAATCATTCGTGCCTGAAAGTGCACCCAGGAAGAGAATTTCCAAAATGCGCCCCTTCCTTTGGAAAAGTGATTTTGGAAATTCTCTGATTGACTTGAGGTGGCGCTCTGTGCACTATCTAGCACGCCTAAATTAATTTTTCTGAAGACTATATATTTATTCGCATTGTTTATTTGTAAGTGTAAATGAACACTATTTCGGACATATACAGAGAAATTCTCTCGAAGGATAACCCCCTGCAGGCATTTTCTTTTCTAGCGATAGAAAGCATATTTCTCATATATACGGCAGCTTTTGCTGTGAGGACGCACTTTTTTGGGAGTTTAGATAGGGTTTCAGTCAAGATGAAATATCCAACGGTTGGGTGCAAGACAGTTATCTCACTTATTGGGCTTTTTTGTGGGCCCATGGTCGTACCCTCCGAGGACTGGATCTTTCTCGAGTCAGCGTGGAACAACTCTTCTATCGTGTGCCTGGCCCTCCTCGTGGGAGCGTGCATAGTCTTCAAGCCCAAGAAGGAGCGAGCGTGCGTGGAAAGTGTCAGGCACGCAATTTTCTTCCAGAGCCTGGGAACAATGGCTTCTCCCCTTATGCGGGTGAACTTCCTCCTTGGCGCGTACGGTTCAATTGTGCTTCTTCTCGTGTATACTGTCCACACGGTAATTCTCATCCAGAGGGCAGACAGCACCCAGGCAAGCACCGAGTGCATAGAGAGCAGAAAAAACTCCCTTTTCAAAAGGGTGCTTGACTTGGTGGTGTGCTCCGCCAAGGAAGAGTGCAGCCCAAATTTGGGAATGTTCGTCTCTCCCGTTGTGATGGGGTCTGTGATTTGCTGCACGTTTTTAAGCCTCTGCATAAAGTCTCTTTTTCTGAGCGTATCCGCACTCTTTGCACTTTGTGCTTTCGTGAGACATACGAAGAAAACCAGTATTTTCAGGTGCGCATATACGCTCGCATGCATCTGCGTCCTTCTCAGGTGCGCATCTGAGCACCTGTACTTGGCCTTCTCATGCGCATTTCCCGAGATAAAAGTGCACCCTTTCGTGCGCCTCTCTCTGGCCACTGCAAGGCTTATGCTTCCCACTTCCGTGGTGATCGCTGTTGGTATTTGGATGGGGAAGTACATGCAGTGCCTTTCGATTGGGCTCTCCCTGCCCATACACTACATGTTCTTTCAGAGGTCGATATTCAACCTCGCGATGAAAAACCAGAATTCGATCCCCCTAGTGAACAGAACATCTCCGTGCACGCTGATTTTCACTGTTATTTCGACTATGCTGATCTTCCTGAACAACGAAGTGCGCACCGGCCTCTTTGAAGTGGAAGTTGGGGCTCTCCTGATCCTGCTGTACTTTATCTACTTTACTTGCCTGGTGTTCTGCCCCATCCCCAGAGCTGCCCCCTCATGACTCACTCCCGGCCTTTACGAGAGCATATCTGTATGAGCACAAGAGCATCGCTGCAGGCTATAGTGTACCCACGTTCAGAGAAACTGAAGCCTTCCGGATCATGATGCTGGCAAGCTCTCGGTACCTTGAAAGTTCTGCAAAGACTCCTGCACTTACGACTTTTTTCGGGATTGTGCTCTGCTCTATTGCATCCGGGGGGAAGAAGTACTTCACAGAGTCCACGTGAGGAGTAAGCTTTACCTCCTCAATGCACTCTATCTTTCTCCTCTTGCTGGGCTCGTCGAGAGTCCGTGCCTCTTCCCTCATGCTCTCCCTGATCTCCTGCATGCGGGCAGTTATCTCCTTCGGGCCTTTCATCTGCAGGAGCTCCTCCACAACCTCCTCGACTCTCTCCAGATGCTCGTTGTAGTCCTCCTCGTCTGAGAAGTCGTCGAGTGACTTCCCTATCTGAGAAGAAACAATCTTCCGCACGCGGCACTCTCTTTCTATGCTTACATCCTCGAAGGTCTGGCTGGTGTAGTTCGACCTTCTCAGAGAAATCCCACACTCTGGGCACTTATTTGGCCCGTTAGAAAACAGGCGAGACACGCACATCTCGCACAGACTGTGGTAGCACGGGCTGACAAAGACCTTCATTCCCGGGTTTATGTACGAGTTGCTCTTACACTGCGGGCAGAAAAGCTCGAGTCTCTCCATAAAAAAATACACGCCAGAATATTTAAAGGCGAGAACACCCTAAATTCCCAGAATACCTGAAAATGCACCTGTGCCGTGGAAATAGGCTAAGCATGCTAAATACCCCGACTTTTTCCATCTGGTATTTACGCTGCTCGGACCTTTGGAAATGGCCGTTTCCAGAAGTGCATATTTTTGCATTTTTTTTATAGCCCTCGTATGACAACTAGACAAATAAGAAAATGCGCATTTATCAACAGGCCAATTGCCCCACACGACAAGTCCAGTGTAGTATACACAGTTGGTGTCCTGGATGAGAACGGCAGATACACAGGAAAAGACACAATCCTCTCTGTTTCTGGGCAGATAAGAAAGAGCGGAGACGTCGACAAGCTTCTATACGCAAGGGCTGCCGAATTGATCAACTAAATAAACTTCAATGCAATTACAGCAGAAATATTTGGATAAGTTCTTTATTTGTTTACGCTGGATGAGAATATGCGCAGGAAACTGGAAAATGAACGGAACTTTGGAGACTGTCCACGAGCTCTCCAAGGAGATGAACCGGAAGAAGGCGGAGCTTGCAGGGACTGAGATTATAGTGGCTCCCCCGTATACCCTTCTCATGGAGGCCAGGCGATACTTTGACCCTGTTTTTAAGGTGGGCGCCCAGGGGATTTGCCCATACGCAGTCTCTGGGGCGTATACGGGCGGTGTTGGGGCTGTGCAAGTGAAGGACCTGCACGTGGAGAGTGTTATAATAGGGCACTCTGAGAGGGGAAAGTACTTCAAAGAGACGGAGGAAGAGGTGCACGCCCAGCTCAAAATGGCGATGGAGAGCGAGCTAGAGATAATTCTGTGCGTGGGCGAGACGGAGGAGGAGAGAAGCGCAGGGAAGACGGAAGAAGTCGTCCAGAAGAGGCTTTGCCTCCTTAAGGAGGTTCTGACGGGAATTACTCCGCAGGTGATAATAGCGTACGAGCCTGTGTGGGCGATAGGCACGGGAGTAGTCCCCGCAGTGGAGGAGATACAGCCTATTGTCAGCCTAATCCACGCGGAAATGGGCAGCTCCATAAAGGGAGTGCTATACGGGGGGTCTGTGGGCAAGGAAAATGCTGCGTCTTTGATGCAGATAAAGAATCTCTCTGGGTTTTTAGTGGGGAATGCCTCGCTAACGAGCGAGTTTGTGGAAATATGCGGCATCTGCAATAGCTCGAGGAGCGAGTAGATTCCGCTGGGAGAGAAAAGCCTCAAATAAAAACAAAATGTGTATGCTTTTATACTTTATATTTGCAGGAGGTTATTCGGGGACATATATGAAAAGATGCTAAGAAAACGTATACGGGTACACAGCACCAGCAGAGTGTACGGGTACACTCTTCTATGCATTTGCGATTGCTTGGTAGCACAGACTTTGGAAATGCGTGTGCAGTGGGCACGATGGGATTGCAAGCATAGCAGTTTGGCAGTGTAGAGACGCCGTAGAAACACTATTGCACACAGAAAACACTGCCCAAAAACATGCTCGGGCCTTTATAGAGGCGTATGTGCTAAATCTCAATTCGTGCGGGAAAGCATGTATAGCACTGTCTCGCTGCGTGTATAGCACTGCTCGCACCGTTTGCCGTGCGGGGACATGAGAGCACACCTTGCGAAGCGGCACTTTCCGAATACGCGCGAAGACCTGGGAAAGGCCGTGCCAAGGCCCAGAAAAAGGCACACAGAAAGCACAGCCCAAACCCTGTCCAGAGCCCGGCTGTATCCTCTCCCTGGAAAGTCGTCTTTCCACACTCGGTCCTGCAGCACCCAGAGGGCAAATAAAAGAGAGAAAAAGTGCACATTTTAGGGTTTATTTTAGCTCCACAATTCCCTTGTATATCTTCTTTGCATTAAAGAAGGGGTTGTACTTGTACTTTTCCATGTGTTTCCGTATCTTTATAAGCGTGAGGTAGACCAGGCCTCCGAAGTACACAACAAGAATCGGCGTGAAAACAGGGATGTTGAAAACAGGCATAAACGTCATGAAGAACCCCATTATGCACGCCTTCACAGACTGCGCCCAGAGCTCAAACTCAGGCAGTCTCCTGATAAAGGGCTTGGACTCGTCCCCGCTCTTTCTAATGGGCATGGCAGCAGCAGACTCTTCCTCCTCAATGTCAAAGGGATCTGGAATTTCGCTGTCTATGGGCGTGCAGAAGCCTATAAAGCAGTGCAAAAAGTACAGAAACAGGCAGTATGCCACGAGTCGGTACCCTTCAGTGTATATAACCCTCCACACAAAGAGGACCAGGAAGAAAAGGAAGACAGCCCACCTGTGCTTTATAAGCCCCACTGACATGTCTGCATACGACTGAATCATGTGCTGTAGCTTCATATGCAAAAAAATAATTCGCAGTTTCATAAATAAGCAGGCGCTGCCAGAGCCCTCTCCTGAGACAAAGTGCCGAGCGCATGTGGTTTAATGGTATAATTCTCGCTTGCCATGCGAGAGACCCGGGTTCGATTCCCGGCATGCGCATTCTCTTTTTCCTCTTTTTGCATGCGGATAAATGCGAAAAAATGAAATCTTTTCCATGGACGGGGGCAAAATGCCGAAGGAGGCCATTGGAAAGTGGGAGGCCATGAAACTTTCTTTTTTCGTCTTTTCCATACTGTATGTTGGCCTGTACACGAGCAAAACAACCCGGACTTTAGGCTCAGCAGAGCAGGTTCTTGTGGGCGGTATTAGCGAGCTTGCAAAGGCTGTTATTTGCTTTGCCTGCTCTTACTGGAGGGAGGGCTACGAAAGCACGGAGTATTTCAAGGAGTACCTCGTCTCGGGGGTGCTCTCTTCTTTCCAGTCGTTCTCCTGGATAGTCGTGGGAAATACCTTTACAAGCGTGATCTTGCAGATATCCTCGCAAAGCAAGGCCTTTTTCACCTTTATAATGGCCGTGGTTTTTCTGAAGAGAAAGTACGTTCCCCTGCAGTACTTTTCGCAGGTCTTCTTCGTTATGGGGATATTCGTGCCCCTTCTGATAGACAGGTACACAGCCACAGAACCTGCCAGCACCACGAAAAGCAACACCTTATTTGAGTACCTGATGCTTGTGAGTCTTCCCGTGCTTTCTGCATGCTCTGGGATATTCTTCGAGAGTTGCATCTGCAGGAAGATCCGGAGCAAGTGGAAAAATGCGGTGAACTACTCAATCACCAGCACCGCAGTTTCCTTCCTTGCGTGTGCTATTATGTGCGCTGGGTTTGGCTTCTCCGTGAAGCCCGAGAACTTGAAAAAGATTCTCGCCCTTTCCAGCGTGAAGACTCTGGACAGTCTCCTCTTCGGGTACATCATCATATACTACGCGACTCTTCCGAGAGTCTTTATTACGCTGACAGTTAGCTCGATGATTTCGCTGCTGATGTCGCTGCAGTTTAGCGAGCCGCTTACTGCAGTCAAGCTGACCTCCGTGGGTGTCACATTCGCAAGCATAGCGCTCTTCTACGTCCCATACTATACGCAGAGCAGAAAGGCCTAGGCGCAAAACAGCGAAGAAAAGCGCTCAAAGAGCCTTTTCATCACATAAAACGAGTGCAAACCTGAAAACAGAATTAAAAAATCAGATTTATAATATCATCTTACAGACGGCCTTCCCGCGATGTTTTCGTGATTTTTCCAGCGGAAATTCAGGTAAGTTCAGGAAATCAGGAAAATATCACGGGAGACCTTTTCAAGGCCACACACTAGGAAAGAGAGGAGAATGGTCTGGGAGTTAAGAAGAAAAGTGCAATGTCCTTGGCAATGTGGAGTTTATCGTATAAGTTAACCGCCTTTTTCTTGAGAATGCAGAGAGCGTGGGCCTTTATCTTCTCAAGAACGGAGCTATTCACTCCCACGCGCATCACCACGATATTTTTCAGCACGAGGAGAACGACCGTATTCTCGCTCTGGGTGAACAATTTCCGCAACTTCTCAGCAGCTACTGCGACGGGAAAAGACTTCCGCATGGCAAGGCACTGCTCTGTAGTCGGGGCTTTAGAGGGGGAATTCTCTGCCCTCTCAAGAAGTGCGAATCTGAGGCAGTCCACTCCCTTCTTTTTGTGCGCGAAAACAAGCTGAGCTCCTGCATAATCTGCCTCTGCACTCTCTATCCTGAAGTACTTATTCGAGGTAAAGGCTGATAGCATGTGGAAGTTCGGGGGGGTATTTCCTGGCGCATTCTCCAAGCATATTTTCTCCTTCTTCCCGCTCTGTCCTACCGTGGGCAACTCCAGGGGGAATGTGAAGCTCGTGAAGGAAATCATTTCGAAGGCCTTCTCAACGTACTTTGTAAAGTCAGTGAGAAATAGGCCGGCCATTTTCACAGCACTGGAGTATGCACTCCTTGCAATATCAACAGTTCCGCGCAAAAAGCACGCTTTAACGCATTTATATACCCGCATCAGGTATGACTTTTCCTCCATCATCAGCTGCACCTTCTTCATGCTGATCAGCTGCAGCAGGAAGGCTGCGAGGGGGCGCACTTCGTTTTCTTTCGGGGAGATTCTTATGCCCCTGCACGTGTAGAAGCTCGGGAATATAACGCCCAAATCTGCGCGTATCTCCCCCACTGCGCTTCCCTCCTCCTTTTTCATCGAGAAAGCTTCCCTGTGGGTCCACACGAGCTTTGGGATGTATATTGAAGCTTCACTATTTTTCTTCTTGTCCTCAGAGATGTTTATGTTTAGAAGGGAAATATCTGCTAAAACCAGCTCTGCAGATATTTTGCTGGCTTTAACGCCCAAAGCATTGAATGCCTTCCCGAACGTGCGGGTGATATGCATTCCGCCCAGGAATCCTTCTTTCAGCACGACGGGAAAAACGACTCCTGTACAGGCCTTCTCCTCCAGGGCACTTACGAACCTCTTCGGGGGAGAAAACTCTACGAGGGCGGACTCTCCCTCCACCAGCTCCAGGCACTTTTCGTCTTTACTCGGGAACGGGCTCCGTGCGTATACCAGGTTATTCTTCACGATCTCCGAGAACATTGCGTCAAAGTGGTCAGCAGTTTCCCTGGAAAGTGATCCCTCCTCCCCTGCGAGCTGATCATTTTGATCTCTCGGGACAAAAACACGCCCGTTATCCACGTGCACGATATTGGGCTCGCCCAAAACCATGCGGATCCGATTCTTTCCTCCCAGGCCATCCTCTCCCTTTCCCGGGGAGTCCTCCTCCATCATCTTCTCGAATGCTTTTACCATGCCCGAGATCGAGTCTGGGGCCTCCATCGTGAAGAACGGGATCTGCACGGGGAAAGGCCCGACGCCCTCGATAAATCCCATTTCATAGGACATTCCCATGACCTTCTTCTCCCCAATAAGCTGCTGCAGCAGATTTCCGAGCACAAAAGCCTTCACAGAAATTCCAAAATCGACTTGGTTTTTTCCGACTCGCGCCTTCACCCACTCCGTCTCCAGGCCGAGGACTTCCTCATCCTCCTGCCTCACCCGAAAGAACAAGTTCGGCATCTGCATAAGTTCATCCCTGCAGTGCAGTGCAAGTCCTGGCTCTGGCACGCCAACTGCTCCCCACTCGAACGTTGCGGTGCAGTTTATTCTCTCCCCGTGGACTCTATCCCCGGAAATTTTCACGTTCACCTTCTGGGAGTGCGTGAATCCGCCCTCCGGCACTTTCCCGTCTCTCTCCGGGTCTTGTGCGGTGTCTTCCTCTAAGCTCTTCAGGTTTGCATGGTCTCTGCAGGGGCGAAGTCCTTCCCTGACGAGCATTCGGACTTCTGTGCAGCACGGGTAAAACCATCCGTTGAGTCCTGTGAAGGAGACTTTCGGCCAGTACTTGACCGTGTCCGGGGAGATCATTGTGCTTATTCTTACAGACTGCCCCAAGTCCATCGGCGAGTACGTTTCATTCGGTGCGACCAGCCCCGGGAGTTTTACAGACGTATTTCCGCGCACGACAAGAACGGACGGGGGAGCCTTATCCGCCCTCGTGACCTTTATCAGGATGGGGTCCGTCTTCACGATCCCCAGGACGACATTTCCCTTCTCTGGGTGCATTACAGCGCACATACGCGGGACTCTAACGGAAAGAACGAATGCGGACTTCGTGTAGTCTCTCTCCAGCGAGTCCGTGAGGTGCACTGCGCAGTGCATTCTCTTCGCCTGTGCCCTCTCATTAGCTTTAGGCTCTTTCGCTTGGAAGTGGAGGTTTCGCAGGGCGTACCTAATTACTTCGTCGAGCAATCCCCTCTTGGAAAACGCTTTCTTCTTGGAGCACTCCCTGCTTCTAATGGCGAGGGCAATGGGGGGTATCTTGTACCTTTCACTATTCAGGCCCTCCGAATTGGATGGCCCTGATATCTCCTGCAGCTCAAACTGGTCTCTCTCCACCCTCTTACTCGGCTTTTCCAGGTGTATCTTCGCGAGTATTTTCTGGCTGCTCCGGATGCTCCACTCGGAGGACGTGGGGCTAGCCAGGACGTCTATATACGATCCATCTACTGCGAGGTTTATCCCGAGAATGGGTCCTGCAATTTTCATCTGCACGCTATTCCACGTGATTCTGACGAAGTTTTCTTTCTCGACTTTTTTCATGAAGGCGACGGATCCCTGGGCGAAAGGCTTTTTACTCCGGGCGAAAGCCGTTTCTCCTGCAGGTCTCTTCTCCAGGCCTTTGAGGGATTCCTCCTTGTCCGCGCCCAGGAGGTCATCGCTTACGCTGGGGCCGTCCTCCTCCTTCGACAGCTCCATGTCTACGTTGTACGTTGTTACGTATTCGGGGAATGTTTCTGTGTTGGGTGCTGGCGGGATCCACTCAAAGCCCACGCAGAATCCTTCCTCGCTCCTCCATCTGAGCCCGAACCCGCAGAAGAGGATATTCCTGA
Source organism: Nematocida major (assembly GCF_021653875.1). Taxonomy (NCBI): domain Eukaryota; kingdom Fungi; phylum Microsporidia; genus Nematocida; species Nematocida major. Next base: position 122,566 of record NW_025952954.1, read on the forward strand.
GCCTGGAGATGCCCTTTCCGATGACTATTTCCACGGACTTGCAAACTGGGGCATTTCCCTTTCCCTCTGTGTAGTGCTTGAACACGGGGGAGGTGCATGTAAACCCCAGGGGAAACCCCACGGCTGCATCGATCATCAAGTATTTCCTCCTTTTTTCTGGCTCTGCTGGGCGGACGTGTCCTCCGAGTGCCTCAAAAACTGTCACTCCATTAACTGCCAGGTACACGTTAGTCGAGAGGAGGCATCCGTTATTGAAGCTCTCCAGGAGGTCCTTGAAGGGGAAGATTTCCTCGTGGAAGATCATATTTGTCACAAACCCGCTTGGGGAGAGCTTGTTCACCTTCAGCTCGAAGAGGGGTTTTTTCACGATATTCATTTTTCTCTTTGTTCCGCTCATCAGGCGGTTTATGTAGGCATTGCACACGTGCTGGGCTATCATGTGCTGGAACAAGTACGGCATCTTATCTGCCTTTTCAAACGAGAGAATCCTGAATGTGAGCTCGACCATGTGCTTTCTCAAGTACATTTCCGCACACTTTCTTGCGTGCATCAGGCCTTTCTCGTGCATCGTAAACTTGAAGTCGGGGGAGACTCTGCAGGCCTTTTTGCAGGGTCCTCTGCACCGGCACGGGAAGATGGAGTGCTCCTGCACTTCCACTCTCCCGATGGATTTCCCGTTTAGCTGCACCTCCACGCATATTCTTGGGAGGTTTATCCGGACGTACGAGGGAAGGTTCTTGTACTGGTACAGTCCCTCCATGGAGATTTGGTCGTGATCTTCTACGATTTTGTACTCCTTTATCTCCACGGGGAGGGAAGGCCTGTTATCAGCGCTGCTATTCGGAGCCCTGCTCAGGAATATGTCGACCAACTTCTCGCTGTTCTGCGCGTTATTCCCCAGGACGACTCCGAGCGTATACGGGAAGACCACGGGGATGCTTATCCCGGGGAGATTCTTCGTGAGCTTCATGAAAACAGTCGCCTGGAAGGTAAAGAGCAGGCGGTTCTCGATTTTCAGGAGAAATTCATCGGGGACACTTTCTGTGCTCTCTCCCATCGTATAGTTCATCTTGAACTCCGCCTTGTTCCTGTGCGTAAAAACGTCTAGGCTCCTGCAGTACAGGAACCCCCTGGGTCTCTCGTTCCTGGAGGTTCCAATCCCGATCTTTATATCTTTTGCGTGCATGTCAAAGAGAGGAGGAACATCTTTGTAGACAATCCGAAGATTAACAGAGTCTCCCTCCGACATGTCCATCTTATCTATCTGCAGACTGGAGATGTTCTTTTTTATTCCCGTCAAAAATAAAACAGATCCTATCAAAGGCACTAAAAATACAAGCCAGAAAATGCATATTCCCACAAGAAATACAAAACCAATAACTTTTCTTTCTATTCCATTTCTTCTTTCAATTGCACCTTTTCCTATTTTCATGAAAAATTAAAATTATTCTGTATTTATGCCAGAGGCTGCAGATGTCTCGGGCTTTCGCCTTGAAAATTAAATATTTGCAAATAAAAATATGAGTGCTAAGAAGCCAGAGGGCGAGTCCATTGCCGTACGCGAATTTATGCGAAAGTGGAGAGATTATGTGGAGGAAGAGAAAGGTGCATCTATGCGGAAGATAGAGGAAATGCGAATTCCAGCACGAAAAACCCAGGTTTTGAGAGAGCTTGTGCCGCAAGATGTGGGTGCAGGCCTCCCAAGGGAGAGCGATTGTGCGGCCCCAGAGGGCGAGATTCCAGGAGTATCCTCCGTGGAGGCGGGGGAGAGTGCGGCGGAAGTTTCCGGGCCTGTTGAAAAAAGCCCTTCAAATGGGCCCGGGAATTCCCCAGGGGAGGGAGAAGATGCAGCCTCGCAGAAATCGCAGGAAAAAGCAGATCCGAGGGAGGAGGGAGAGTCTCCAGAGAGAGCTGAAGGCGTAAACTCCCCTGCTGAAGTCTCCGGGGACAGGCTGCAGAAGAGCGGGCAGGTAGAGGCTGCAGATCCCTCCGCCCTGGGCCCTGCAGAGGAGGGATCGGTCGTCCTGGAGAAGCCCCGGAGCCAGAGCCGAGGAAAGGCAGGGAAAGAGACTGCAGGCGGAGCTGCTAAGAGGACGAGGAAGAAGAAAAAGGACCCTGCCCCCAAAAGGACGGAGGAGGGCGCGAACTCAGAGCCTCTCCCTCTCCCGAAGGAAAATGCCCCCGTCGAAAACAAGAGAAAGTCCAAGAAAAGCCCCTCGAAAAAGAAGGAGGCAAAGCCCCCCACGGAAGAATCAGGCCCAAAGGAGCCTGTTAAGGAAGTATCCTTCGCAGCAGTGGAGGCACAGAAAGTGGCTTCCCCAGAGAAGGATGCTTCTCTCCCCGTAGAAGAGAAAGAGAAAGAGAAAGAGAAAGAGAAAAGTCCATCTGAAAAAGGGATGTCCCCACTCTGTCTTTTCGAGAAGATGCACCCACTGAGTGCTCCAACAGGGCAGAACAGCCTGATCATCCAGAATAAGAAGCCCCTGAAGGGAAAGCCCCTGGAGAGGAGGAATCCCCTCACGGAAAGCGCAAATCCCCCGGGGAGTAGGACGAAGAGCCTCGAGGCAGGGGAGGAAAGTGCAGGAAAAAAGGTCGAAGTCACTCCCCAGGAAAAACATTCTCCTGCAGAGATGCCTTCTCCCCCGAAAGAAGAGCCCGTGCGGGCGGATACTCCCGTCTCTTCCTCCCAGGAGATGCGGCCTTCTGTTATTTCCCCCGTGAGAACTTCCCTGGAGAAGGAGAAAGTCCCGGAGAAAAAGCCCTCGGAGGGAAAGAGAAGCACAGATGGAAAGAGAAGCACAGAGGGAAAGAGAAGCACAGAGGAGAGGGGGGCTGAGGTAGACAGGCCCGGGAGGAATATCCACTTGTCCTCCACCCTTTCTGTTGCGCATACGGCGGAGGAGAGCAAAATCGAGGAAAAAGACTCCAGAATAGAAAAAGAGAAGAGTTTTGAGAGACTCCTCCCCTCAAAGAGCGCGATCGATGGGGGGCTGAAGAAAGTCCCAGCACCCGCCCAGGGAGTGGAGAGGAGTGCCCTGGGGAGGCACAGGGACAGGCCCAACAGGTCTTTTGTCGGGCTTAATTCGGAGGAGCTGAAGGAGAAGACCCTGGAGCTGAACCTGCTGCTGAACAAAATGAAGAACAAATCCGCTGCAAAGGAGACCCCGTCAGAGCCTGTCCGCCTGCCCTTGAACGACTCCAGCGATGACGAGGGGAAAGACCACAGATTTGACAAGCAGAAGTGGGTGGATAGTCCGTCCATGCCAAGAAGACTCCTTCTGCAGAGCGAGGACCAGGCAGAGAAGATATTCGGGGTCTCCGTAAACACAAAAGTGAACTTGAAGGAGATGTTTTCTAAACTCACGAATATTCCCCCGGACAGCCCCACGAAGATGCCGTGAGAGAAAAAATAAGTAAAAACAGAAAAGCATCTGCCGCTTGCAGGAACTCTGCGTTTATTCTTGCCTACGCCGTGAGTTTTTTGTACAGCATCGACTTTCGCGTGGCACTTTCCAGCTTCTTTATTTGCACGTCTGCCTCCTCTATCCAGATGCCCCGCACGGAGGAGCCCCGCACGAAGAGGCTGCCCGTTGTGTGCATCGGAATGTTTAGGGGATTCTTGTCGATGGTGACACTCGATATTTTGAAGTTCAGGAAGGTGTCGATGTCCTCCACTACGCCAGATATGACCAGCGTATTCTTGAGCTCTATCTGCACGGGGCTCTTCTTAATAAGCGTCTTGAAGAGAGAGTGCACGGGCATAAAATGCAAAAAAGAGAAAATGCATTTATTCCGGCGAACTTCGGGAACTTGCACTCGAGGTTGCCTGGAGACGCATAAATATGCTGCACTTTGTTTTTGCATGAACTCTGTCGCACCCACGAAGATAATTTGCACGCTGGGCCCAGCAAGCAGCACGGAGGACGCGATTAAAGGCCTTGTTGAGGCGGGGATGGTGATTGCCCGGATAAATCTGAGCCATGCCTCCCTGGAGAGCACTTCCGCCATCCTTCAGGTCCTGAATAGGGTGCGCTCTGAGGCAAAGTATGCGCATTTGGCCATTGCCGTGGACACGAAAGGGCCTGAAATAAGGACGGGAGTCTTTCCCCGTGAAGTCTCGCTCTGCGCGGGGGACCGCATAAGCATCACCACAGACCCAAAGTATGCAGAGTCTTCCTCCAGGGAGAGAATTTACATAGACCACGCCTCCGTGTACGCTGACCTCACAGAAGAGAGCACGATGATATACATTGACGACGGGAGAGTCGGCCTTAGAATTCTCTCTGTCTCGCAGGAGGAGAGGGAGATACGGGCGGAAGTGGTGACTCCCGGGGTGGTTTCATCCCGGAAGGGCGTAAACATCCCCGGAGCCCACATATCCCTCCCCAGCATAAGCGAGAAAGAGAAGGCGCTGATTCTCCTGGGGGCAGAGCAGGGGGCAGACTACGTATTTGCTTCTTTCACCAGGAGCAAGGCAGACGTAGACGGCCTGAGAAGTCTCGTTGCCTCCTCTGGGAGTCCCGTGCAAATCATTGCGAAGATAGAGAATGTCCAGGGAGTCTCCAACTTGCGGGAGATAACGGAGGCCTCAGACGGGGTGATGGTAGCCCGCGGGGATCTTGGCGTGGAGATGGACTATGCAGGAATATTCCCCATCCAGTGCCGAATTTCGAATGTGTGCAGGGCCCTGGGGAAGCCGTTTGTAGTTGCTACGGAGGTACTGGATAGCATGACAAGCTCAAAAAAGCCTACGCGTGCAGAAATAACGGATCTCTCTTTTGCTGTTATGAGTGGGGCTGGGGGCGTTATGCTGAGTGCAGAAAGTGCGAAGGGAGTTGACCCCGTGAATACCGTGCAGGTCATGCACAGAATCATCCGGAAGGTCTCAGAGTCTCCGTACGCCCTGGACGGGAGTGTGAAGAGCGGGGGGCAGGAGATCGTCTTGTGCGTGTCCAAGTCGCTGCGCACTGTCCGGGGAAAGCACCTTCTCTACGGGCACTGGTCTCTCTATGCAGATGCGTGTAGTGCAGAAAGTGTGTGCATACCTGACGGGTACACGGTGAAAGAGGAAATAACGGAGTGAGTGTACGAGCTCTCTCGGGAGTTTCCTGCCTCTTGGCTGAAGTTGCGAGGACTTTGGGCTGTTGTTCGGGTGCTCGGATGCCTCTGAGGGGCGGAAGAGAAAGAAATAAAGCCGGAATGGGAGGAATATGGTCGTACACTGTGTTTTTAATGAGTAAGCATGCGCTGCGTAGACGGAGCTTTTCTTTGGGCTACGCCGTGAAATAGCCCTCTTCGTCTGGCTCGGAGCACTTTCTTCTTTTCCTCCAGGAGTTCCCAGATGCTTCGAGAAGGTCAGAAACCTCCTCCAACTGCCGGTTTATGTTTTCGAGGAGTATGAGCTCTTGGTGGCTTAGATGCACGATGGGGGTGCCAGAGAACGAGATTGCGTCGTTGATGCTTTTGAACTCTATGGTCACCACGTACATAAATTTCTTCCTTTCTTCTGCTCGCTTGTAGTATACGGTATACGCCTTCTCCGAGTCAACGGAAACAGTTGCGTTGAAGGGAAGCGAAAAAGTGACTACGTTCTCCTTCCTGATCACTGGGGTGCTTACCTCCGCCTTGTGCTCGTATCCGTCCAGCTTGAATGGGAAGCGCAGGGAAATCGTGTTCGCCATTTTCTGTTTTCTCAAATTTTTTTGTAGTTATACGCCTCCTGCGAAATGCGCCCCCGCTCAGACGGCCAGAAATGATCGTGCTTCATTCTTTACTATTGTGGAGGACGGACACTCTCCTGCCTGTGGGTATTTTTGCTTTGGGCGGCTTCAAATAAACACGCACAAAAATGTCGTTTTATTTCGGAATTTGCTCTGTTCTTGTGCGAAACGCCCTTTGGGACTGCCGTCCTGATGAGGGCTGGCTCTTCTCTGGAAAGCATGCATTCTGCCACTGCATTTCTCTGGGTTTATGCCCTGCTAGCCTGGCACTGCCTCCAGAATGTGCGGTTTCTGGGCTACTCCCTCTGGCACTGCACTGGACTCCTTTCGCCTGCGCATTCTTTGCAGCTGGAGGACCAGAGGACGCTCTTGCATCAGCTGCATTTCGTGCTCTCCAGCAGGATTGAAACTCGAACAAAAAGTCTTCAGTTTTCTTGAATTTTACGTAAAAGTACGGATTTTTATGCAACACCGCCGTGAGAATTCGGGCTAGGAATACGCACTTTCCTGCACAGAAGGAGATTTAGAAAGGAAGACGTGCCTGCACGCTTGGCCTGGCATGCACCCACCAAAACTATTTTTCTCTTTCACTCTGCTGCCTTCCTGCAGGAAGCATCTCGTTTAGAATAGCTGAAGTTTATTTATACGCCTGCTGGCGTGCCTTTCTATCCATTTCAGGCCGGCCTCTCACCTACTTGCAGAGTTTCTTGCACAGAGTACACATTCAGCGCATTTCACCCACAAAAGAGAGCCGAGCAGGTCTGGGAGCATCTTGCACTGGCTCAACTGGCATTTCCCGCACACCCATATACTTATAGCGAGTGCAGAATAATGCAATCTGGGCCTAACTCCTGCCTGACGTGATATCATCATCGCAGCACTCTGTAATTATGACTCCAGTGCTCTTGTATATCTCAAGTGCCTCGTAGAGGAAATACTTTTTTATGTGGAACTTTCTTCTCCCGAATAAGGCGAGAGACTCCAAAATAGACCTCCCATTCTGGACAAACAAAGCATCCTCTCGATCGAGCATATCCTTTCCGCTGAACATGTTAAACTTTTCCTCGTATCTGCTCAGTGCTTTGTCGTTGTCGGAGAGCCATGTGCGGATGCGCTCCATACTTGCCTTGGCCTTTTCCCACGCCCCCTTCTGGTATAGCATGTACCTTTTCAGCTGCAGAGCCTGCATCTTAAGGCCCGGGAAGTGCTTGGGAGACTCCTCTTTCATCATCGTGAATTCGTCAAGCACGGACTTGTAGAAGTTGTCCAGCATGGCGATGCACTCATCCGCAATTTCCACCAGCAAATTGTCTATTTCAGATATGCTGCCTGAATCGGCTCGATATACATTCGCCTCCAATGCCAGGCTCATAGCCGTGTATATCTTCACCAAAATCTTTTTCCCCGTCTTTTTGGCGAGTTGGAGATGGGCTTCCTGGTTCAGAAGAATCTGCGAGGACTCAAAGACATTATCCAGCAGGCAGCTTAGCTGGTGCAGCGTGTTTATCTGCATAAACTGCATAAACTTGCTCCACTCCGTGGGGGTAATGTGCTCGTTTATATTCCCGTGTTGGGCGTCGTAATAATATCTGTCGTCAAATTGCCTCTTCGCAGGCCCATCCCCTTTCACGCCAAACTCCTCGGGGTTGTACATGTATGGCTTTAACTTCGTGTGATATATTGCATTCTGTATTTCCTGCTGTGCAGATAAGATACTAGAACGAAGCACGCCAATAGCGCAATCCACCGTCTCCTTCAGGACCGTGTGTGTGACGCCTTTTTTCTCCAGGACGAAGTTTATGCTGCTGTACGACAGGCTGAAAATGTTTACGCCCAAAGTACTTTTTATAATTCCCAGGTCGAGCATATACGCAATATCCTCCAGCGTAACTATCATATTAAACGTAGATATATCGTCTACGCCATGCTTAAAATCGCTAAGCAGGAAGTACCTGGACCGTATATTTCGCATTGCTATATCCGTCAAGTGCGCTACTGGGGGGTACTTGAACGAGCAGCTCATAATTATTCTCTCTCTGTGCGCCTCCAGAATGCCCTCGCGTATCTTGGGCTGGGCTATCGTGGTTATTGCGCTTGTGTACTCCTGCAACTCCTCGCACAGAAATGCCATTCCCAGGGATCCGTGGTCCTGCAAGAAGAACCCTGCAGGACTCGACCTTTTCCTGAGGCCTCTATCCACTTGCTGAATCTCCCGGGCAAGACGTGCCGGAATATTCGCAGCTTCTTGCGCGTATGTATTTGGATTCCCAAAGTGCACGATCGGAGCTGTCCATGCAGGGCCTCCCCCGGGGGAAGAGTGCAGGAAATTGTGCGACATACTCCCAAAGACGCCTGCAATGCGAGAAATGAGTCCTATCAAAAGGGAAATTTTCATCGAGTCTATCTTTCTTCTTTTTATCTCCATGAAATTTCCCTCTGGAATTTTCTATATACGAATTCGCTTTGAGCATTTTGATGGCAAACACTATCTTGCTCCAGAGGAAGAAAAACCCACAGGAGAATCACGGGCCTACAGAGCACTCCAGAGGCAGAATCTCCCAATCTGTCGCTGAGAAGGACATTTCGTGCGCGAATACTCCGCGGACAGAGTGAGATTTATTCGGGCTAATTCAAGGGAAAGCCGAGCGTATAGGAGGTGCAAGCTTCTTCAAAGAATTTATTCAGTTACTTCTGTCTCCGCGGCACTTCTCTTCTGCAGTACCTCCAAAGCTTACATCCAGTGCGAGGCTGCTCTGGTAAGCCTGTCCATCACAGCCCTGCCCTCTCCGTCCACCTCCATCTGCGCCGTGTATATTTTGGAGACTCTCCGGTCCAAGAACCTCAGCCCGTCAAAGACCCTTTGGGCAGCTGTTTTAGCACTCTCTCCCAGCGAGTAAACTACAAGGTTTCCGCCCTTCTTCGCATACCTTTCTGGCACCAGCAGTCCAGCGGACTCTTCCCGGACTCTCTCTATTTTTTCCTCTATTTCAGAAGGACTCCCCGTGAGCATAGTCACTGCTGCGGAGGGCGAGTAGTGCTTGTACCTTGTCCCTGGGGACATCTTTCCTGACGCCGTGTCGGCACTGGAAAGAAGCTCCAGAGCGGGAACAAACTCCTGTATAGCCTCGTACGAAATAACTCCAGGACGAAGAAATAGCGGGGGAGAGCACAGAGCATTTACAACTGTAGACTCAACGCCCTCCTCGCAGGAGCCACCGTCCACAATTAGGGAAATCTCTCCCCCCAGATCCTCAAATACGTGCTGGGCTGTTGTTGGGCTGGGGCGCGTGCTTTTGTTCGCTGAAGGTCCTACGATGGGCTCTCCCAAATGGTCTATTAGCAAAAGAGTGTCTCTGTGATTTGGCATTCTAACAGCTACAAAGTCACTCCCTGCCGTGACAGAGTCGGGCAGTGCCGTGCTCCTGGGGAAAAGCAGAGTGAGTGGGCCCGGCCAGAATGCATCGATAAGTTCCGCGTAGACTTTCGGGATCTCCCCGGAAATGCACCTTCGAAGCATCTCCAGAGACGAGACGTGGACAATAAGCGGATTATCCATCGGCCTATTCTTCACTGCAAAGACTTTTTGGATTAAGTCCTCCCGCCATGCGATAGCGCCCAGTCCGTATACAGTTTCGGTTGGAAATGCAACTGGCCCCTCCTGGAAGGCTGCGGATATTTTTTCCAAATTCCCCTCAACTGGAACTATTTGCGCGTGCATAAATATTTTTTTCACGCGCTCTCTATTTACCTGGTACTCCGAGACGAGGAGTTGGCATCGCACGATTTCCAGCCAAAAATCAGCGAGTACGTGCCCCTGGAAAAGGCACACTCTACAACTTTCTTACTGCGTGATGTAAAATTAGCTCAAAATAGGATATTTTCAGGGCGTTACTAGCAGGTTTATGCATGTCCTTGGGCTGAGGGCCTGCAATTTATCCGCCGCGCACGTCTGACATATCTTCTTCTTCTGTTAGGCTCTCCGACATAAGCGAACACGCGGACTCCCTGGAGCTCTCCTGCTCCATGTCGGAAAGATCGTACTCCTCCTCCGGGTACTTTAGCGGGACCATGTACTTGCTCGGGGCGCTGCTGGAGGGGCATACACTGTTTAGCATGCATCGGTCGCACTGGGGATCTGCCTCCTTGCATACAGTGTACCCGTGATAGTTAAACGAAGGGGTGATGAATTTCCAGAGTTTCTGCGAAAATGCGTTCTCCATGCTTTTCTGCACAGCCCTTGCACGCTCTCCACTCATCCGCATATTTGCTCTTTTTCCGCTGGAGGAAAAACGCTCTTCAAGCCATCCCAGGCGAAACATAGTTCTTACTATCGTGTTCGCTGGGGGGATTCCTGCACACTCTCCCCACGCGTGGTGCATGACTCGGTGGGCGTGGAACTCGCTAATGCACTTAAGGCGCAAGAGGTCGCTCAAAGTCCGCGGGATTTCGCCATGCTCGCACACGTACTTCGATACAACGTGGAGTTTCTGCATGACCTGCAGGGAGTAGCTTTTTGCAAGGACTTTGGACAGCTTGCTTAGGGGAGTCCCCAAAATGTGTGCTGGATTGAGCACCCCAGAAGGTGCCTCCCACGCAGAAGGAGGCGGACTTTCCGGGGGCGGAAGAGACTCCAGGGCCCGGATATTGCTCATCAGGAGGAGATGTGCGTCCGGGTGCGTGCAAATAGTGAAGTAAAAAAAGATGTACAGCCGCCTAACTCGCACATCTTCGATCCGTAGGATGCTTTCCGGCAAATCCTCACCGGAAGAACTCGCTGCATTATTTCGCTTTTTCCAGGCCTCGTGCAGGAGCAGCACAATCCGGTTCTTGTCCATAGAAAAAGAAAAAGAAAAGCCGCAGAGTTATACGGGGAAGGGCAGCTGTGCAGAATAAAAATGCATATAAATAAAAAAGAGAATTTTATGCAATGGACAGTGTGAAAGTGTTTCTGCGCGTAAAGGGGGAAGGAGAGAAGAAAGAAGGCGAATTTTCCTTCCTGGACAACTCTGTGGTCGATGCAACAGGGATGTACGAGTTCGACAAAGTCTTCTACGGGAAGGATCAGCAGGCTGTTTTCCAGAGCATTTCGCCCATAGTGGGGATGGCTCTGGAGGGGTATAACATGGCAGTTTTCACGTACGGGCAAACGGGGAGTGGGAAAACCTTCACAATGGAGGGCACTGAGGAGCACCCTGGGATAATTCCGCTGACGATAGAGAAGGTCTTTTTGGACCGGATAGAGAGCGCTGAGATCTCTATGGTGGAGGTTTACAACGAGAAAATATACGATCTAATATCCGAGAAGGCGCTGAGCGTGATGGAGGGCGGGTCCGGGGTTGTGCTGAGTGGGCTGACGCACGTGATGTGCAAGACCGAGGGGGAGGCCGTGCAGGCCTTCGAGCAGGGGATGAAGGCGAGAAAGACGGCCTCCAACGGAGTAAACAGCAAAAGCAGCAGAAGCCACATGGTATTCGTGCTGAAGATACAGCGGGTGGTCGACGGGTGCGGGATAGAGTCCAAAATAACGCTGGTCGACCTTGCAGGGTCTGAGAAGATGTGCATGGAGGGGGAGGCGGAAGGCTTTTCTGTGAAGAGGCAAAAGACCTCCAGAAAGTCCATGGAGACAAGCAATATCAACAGGAGCCTTCTGTACCTTAGCAGAGTGATCAGCACGCTTTCCACGGAGGGCAAGAAAAAACACATCAACTACAGAGACTCCAAGCTCACGTTCATTCTCCGGGACTCGCTGAGCCAAAACTGCAATTTGTCCATCATCGGGAATGTGGACCCTGCGGACCAGACGGAGACCAAAAGCACGATAAGCTTCCTGTGCACGGCCAAAAAGATCAAGCTAACGCCCAGGACAATGATAGATGAAAAAACAACAGAAAAATTGATATCTCGAATTCAGGTTCTTACGAAGGAAAATATGGCGCTGAAGGCAGAGGTAAAGGAGATGCTTGCTGCAAAGAGTCCTGCGAGCGAGTGCTGGGCTGCCAAAACAGTGGGCGCCTGCATTAAGGAGCTGCAGAGCCTCGCAGGGACGGTGGAGGCCCTGGAAAGGAGAGCGAGTACGGTCGAAGAGACGGTAGATGCCATCAAAAAGGGGAATAACGAAGTGGGGGCACTGATCCTGCAGAAAGTCCACGCCAGAAACATCCAGGAAATATCCGCGCTAGATGGCTTCCCCAGGAGAGAAAAGGCTCTGGGAAGCACTGCCGTGAAGAGCCAGAAAAAGCAGTGAAGAGCGAACCCGAATAACCTGAATTTCCTGCCGGCCCTGAAAAGTTCCGCGGTGCCTTCTGGCTTTCTGTGTAGGGTGCAACTGCCAGGCGCAGGGATTGGCTGCATCTCCTGCAAATCGAGGGAGAGTGCCTGCTTCTGCGGAAGAGTTGCGAATATACGGCCAAAAAGTGCCAGAAATGCGCGCGTGTGAGTGCACACGATGCAAGCACACTGCAGGAGAGATAAGAGAGAAAAAAGTTTCTGGGGGATTCGGGACTTCTGCACTGGGAGTGTGCGTGCGCAACAGACTTTAAATATTTTTACTTTTTATTTGCCAAAGCGCATGGATACAGAGAATGCAAGTTCGCGACACAAATTAAACGAAGAGTGGACGCTTTGGTACGACTACCAGGAAAAAAAGTACACATACAGCTCAAACTGGAGCGAAAACCTTCAGAAATTAGGCGCTGTTTCTGACGTGGAGACCTTTTGGGGCATTATGAAGGAGATTGGGGATGTTACCATGCTTCCCATAAGCTCCAATCTGCACTTCTTCCGCACGGGGATAGAGCCGATGTGGGAAGACAAGAAAAATGCGCACGGGGGAAAGTGGGTGCTTGAAATCCCGGGAGGCTCCCCTGTGCAGGACGTGTGGACAAACACGCTTCTTTTCTGCATATCCGAAACCGTGATGACCCGTCCCTCTTCCGGGGCCAGCACGGACTTTATAATATCAGATGCGACGATAGACAGAAGCCTGGCCGGGGTAATATGCGGTGCTGTTTTCTCCCCCCGAAAGAACTATACGAGGATAAGCATTTGGACCAGCCTGAAGGACCGGCGCGTCACGAGGATAGGGGAGCAGTGGAAGTCTTTTGCCGGAATAGAAGACTCGTACAAGCTCAACTTTAAAGCCCACGAGAGCGCAATTAAAGGGTCCAGAGACCCTTCAACAGATGTTTATTCGTTATAGTCAGAAATAAAGATTTACTATTTTAGATCAGCGAAGGCCTTGCTACGGGCACTCAGGCGCCTCCAGGGTTTTAAGAAGCAAGCACGACTTGCAGGTTTTTTCGGCGCTGGAGCAGGTTTTCCCGCACGCCCTGCAGATGTGGCTTTTCATTGTGTGGGCTGCCTTCTGGACGTGGTTTCCCGACTCTATTATCTTCAAAATGACCTGCGGGTTTGTCTTTTCCAGGGCCTTTATATACGTCCTTGCAAAGCCCCTAAAGGCGCCGGGCGAGTACTTGCACTCGGTTGAAAAATATGGCAGTTTGTTGTAGAATGCGTACATCACAATCTCCTTCTCGTAGACTTCAGAGAGCGGCTTGCATCGAGGCACCACCTCCGAGGAGTTCACCTGCGTCACAGGGTGCGTGCACTTTACCAGCCTATTCAGATCCCCGCGGAAGTAGTTCAGGAGAACTGTCTCTGCAATGTCGTCTGCATTGTGTCCGGTTGCGATCATGTCTCCGCCCAGGTGCCTGGTGCCGTCCTCCAAAGCACCGCGCCTGAAGACCCCGCAGTACGTGCAGTTGTTTTTTCGCCCTATTTTCGAGACAACTGAGTCCATTGTGTGTCCGTACATTTCGTCGTAGCTAATTATCTTCAAGGGAATGGCGAGGTCTTTCTCGTTCATGTGCACAACCTCTATTGACTTGTCTCTGTACCCGGAAATGCCTTCATCGATGCAGAGAAGGCGCAGGTCTATCCCGTATCCGTGCCTCTTGTTTAGCAGGTTGATAATATGCGCAAGGACTGTTGAGTCTTTTCCGCCGCTGACCCCAACAACAAGTTTCCGCACTCCCTTGAACATCTCGGTTTTCTGTATTGTTAAATGCACTTGGTTTTCTATTGCCAAGAGAAAGCACTCTTTGCAAAGCTTCATTTTGTTAGATGGCCGAATAGTTACAGCAGGCCGTATCCCGCATGTATTACACCCCATTGGATGAAAATAAAAATAAAGTAGAGAAAACCCCAGGGGAAAGCCCGCGTTGCAGAAGACGCGAATATTCGCGGGATTCTTTTGGTTTTTGCTGCGTGGTAACAGATGCGAAACATAAACACGGCCGGCCTGTAAACATTCGCATGCACACGGAGATAAAGAAGAGGGCGGAAATGCTCGCAAAAGAGGCGCAGAAGGTGCACTATGCCATAGAGCAGCACAATATACACCTGGGGACTCTGGAGCAGCAAACAGAAAAAGTCGAGCAAAAGAGCAAGATACTCTCGAATAAGCTGCTGCGGACTGTGAAGGAGATGCAGAAGGACGGCAGAAACACCATTATAATAGCTCTGACGCTGACTGCAATAATGCTTATTTTGTACCTGGTGTGAGCACGGAGGGTGCATAGCGTGCGGGCGTGGGGTGCTGCCTTCCCATGGGCCACATATTCCACGTACAGGCACTGCAAATGCACATTGCCTGAATAAAGCACAGAAGTTCGCAGTTTGTATGTTTGTGTTGTTGTGTTATTGCAATTTGCAGTTTGCAGTTTGTATTTTCATTGATGAGTTTACAGTTTATGTTGTTGCATTGCTATATTTCATATTTCTATATTTAATGTTATTGCATTCTCATAATAATGTACTTTCATAATAATGTACTTTCATAATATTGTAGCTCGTATTTCTATATTTAATGTTATTGCATTCTCATAATAATGCACTTTCATAATATTGCATTCTCACAATAATGTACTTTCATAATATTGCAGCTCGTATTTCTGCATTCTGAGCACAGTTACTCCTAAATTGTCTATTGCCAAGAAAGGCCTAATTAAGGGGGCTACACTTTGGGCAAGTAAGGACACTGTTTCACATGGGCACCTCCCAAATACAACTCGCACTTTAGAAACCCGCAGAACCCGTGGAAACTCGTGTTTTAGACGGATTGCCCGTGCGGAAAGGGGCTTATATGCGCCTGACTCCGAAAGTGAGAAAACACAGACTCTTGCCGGGCATAAATGGCGCACAGGCCATCCCAAGAAATTCTGCGGGCATATAACAGAGTGCCCGTGCCTGTGTGCCTTTATATGCACTTTTGGGGCTAACTTTCCCAAAGTGTTTTCTGGGCACTTTTCCTGCAGCCCGGGCTTATGCAGTCTCCGGCAGAAAAAGCAGAGGCAGAAAACAGAAAAAAAGAAAGCAGAAAAAAATATTTCAATGGCTAGACGGGAGAATAAAGTAGTAATAAAATTTGGGCAAGTAACGGCATCATATGCAAAACTGGTCCAGGAGTGTAGAGAGTGCTTTGAGCCGGGAGTCACGAGAAACCTCAAGGAAGAAAGAAAGTGGAGAATAAAAGACTATGTGCAGCTAGCCAGACATTTCTCGGCGTCTCACATATGGGCATTCTCACAGTCTGAGGAGCACAATAACCTAAAGGTGATCTCTTTGCTGAGCGATACAAGCAAGACCTTCTACTTTAAAATACATCAGTACATGTTCAGCTCCAAAATCAACACGTCGACTCTGAACATAGGAGACCGGATGAACGGATACTTTATTATTCCCATCAACATCGATAAGGCTGATCCAATCACAGAGCTTATTGAGGAGATAAAAAACAACGTAAATGTGTCGCACCTGACCACCCGAGCAATTACCATTAAAAAGCTGAGCGAAGACAGGTACCTATTCACAAACTACATAATAAAGAAGGAGGAGAGGCCGGGCGCAGAAAACCAGGTGAAACTTACTCTTGTGGAAAGAGGCCCAGTCATGCACCTGGAGCTCCAGAAGATCGAGAAGGGAATATGCAGCGGAGATGTGATATACCACAGATACATACACAAGACCCCGGAGGAGCTGCGAGAGAGGGAGCTCCGGATACAGGAGAGAGAAAGAGAGAAGCAGCGAAGAAAGGCCGTGCAGGAGGAAAATGTAAGGCGAAAGAAGGGAAAGAAGGAGCCAGCCGCTTCTGCAGAGGAGAGCCAGGATTCCGACGACTCCTCCGAAGACTCCTCCCCCACAGAAGACAGCGACAAGGAGAACGTTTCGTAGAATCGCAAAAATAAACATCTAGATACTTACGTTGTCCCGGGCACTCGACAAGAAAAAGCGGAAGCCCCTCTTCCAGACAGGCTGAAGTCGGTGCTAGCTGAAAGTTTTAGGTGCCATGCACTCTGTGTTTATTTGTTCCTATTATCGTTACTCGCAACATTCACGGAAATAGCGGAAGCTGCAAGACAGGCTGCTTCTGCATGGGAATGCGCTCGCTCGGAAAGTGCAGGCATTTGGAAGTTGCTGCATGCGCCTGTAGCAGTTGCACGCAGGGAGTTTTTTCTGTAGCGCATTTCCCGTCCTACGACTCATGAGAGCAGAAGGAAACACTGAACCCGTTGCTAGGGCGTATGCTCAGATTTAGAGTGTACGAAAACTGCTCTCTGGCGCTGCTGTTTTTATTCGTGTACTCCATGTGGATGCCGCCGTGCAGCTCAAAGGAGTCACTGCCTGTAGATATTTTCTCTAGCCTTGAGCACTTTATCGTCATGTTCTGAGCCTCTGCCGATAGATCCAGTATCTCCACTATTTGTCTGCTTACGCTTCTGTAGAAGTCCTCGCTTGGCGTTTCATTAGAATACACTTCCTCGATCAGGCGGTCCAGTTTACTGCTGGCTTCCTCGGGGGCTTCCGTTACTTGCACCAAAACAAGCAAGTAGTTCAGTATTCCTGGCGCCAGAATACTTTTATTTTTGTCTTTGTACGTGGCAACTTTGCAGGGCGTGCTAATAAGGGGCTTGGACGGGTCTCGGGCCTTTAGGGCCTCAGAGACAGACTTAAACCATGCGGCAAATGACTCATTTTCTTCTGCAAGTGTTCCCGTGCTGATCTCAGCTGCTTTCTCGTGGCAGGCGGCAAAGTAGCCTACCGTCTCGCGTATGCTCTCCTCCAGGGTGCACAGAGACTTCCGGGAAATATTTAAGACTTTGGATTTCCAGACGGGGGCATGGAAGGACACTTTTGCATAAGTCCGGGGTTTCATTGCCTTGTACTCCAGCCACGTCATGGGGCGCATGCGAGAGTGCACTATTTCCTGGGTCCCACTCTGCAATGGATTTTCCTCTTGGGGAGTCTCCGGCAGCGGAGCAAAGAGGCGGTTATACACACGCCGGGCAATTGTTCTTTCTCCTTCTCCTGTAGAGGCTGCTTCTGCCTGCAAGATGTCATGCAAAATGCTGTGCACGCTTTGCACGAATATTTCTACGTTTTCTGGGGTTTCCGCGTACAAAAGAGCGTATATCCCCACGAGGGTTCTATTGCTCAGAATTTCCAGAGTATTTTTTTCCGACGTGATTCTGCACTTGTATTTTTTGGTGCATTGGAAATACTCTATAATCTGCGCGGCTTCTGTCTGCTTGACTTCTTCGATGGTTTCGCCCTCCTGGTTTTTCACGGGGGTAGAAAGAGACACCCGAAAAACTTCTTCTCCATTTGCTTTTTTCAGAGAAACTTCTTCTTCTGTGCATGTAATGCCAACATCCACGCCCTCACTCAGCAAAAAGAGCGAGGCAAGGATCTTGTATGCGTGCGGGCGAACATTCTCTGCGTGAAGGAACGAGGATAGTGAGTCTGTTCGGGAAAAGTCAATTTCCAGAGACCCATCGACCAAAACAAGCATTCTTTTGAGGACTTCCTGGTAGTCCCTTGCAGAAGCACGCTCTAGCTCGGTTTCTGCGTGGATTCTGACCGTTTCATACGCGGAGCTTTCCTCTTCCGGGATCTCAGGATACGCTGAAAGGGCCTTCTTGCTCCGGCTGCGCATCCGCAAAAAGCCCAGTGCTCCTTTTGGGTTAACCTCTGCTACACATGCTTTCTCCTGCAGTGCAGAATTGTTCGGGTTGTTCGGATTGTTCGGATTGTTCGGGTGAGAGTATGCTTTATACGCTGCTAGTGCTGCTAGTAAAACCTGCTTTTTCATGCTGTGTATTTTTTTTCTTTATTTATATATGCATGACATCAGCATTTCAACAAGAAAAACGTAAAAAATAAATCGGGGATCATTTTTAGAAAATGATCTTTCCGTGATTTCTGTGCTTTTAGTGATTAAATTTTCAGTGTGTACAGTTCCGTGCAGGAAAGTGTCTGTTGAAATAGTCTTTTTGCACGCATTGGAAAATCATATTTCATGGCCCGGGGAATTTGGCACAGAAAAAGCTGTTTTAACAGGAGGCAAGGGATATTTGAGCCTGTTAATTGGGGGCAGGCTCTTCTGAGAGTTTCAGCGCGGCATGTTTATAGGCGAGAATTGAGATAAGACCGAGTTTTTGGAGGCATTTGATTCTTTCTATATAATAAATAAAATTCGGAAAAATATGGAAATGCATCCAAAAGCCCGAATATGTCGTCCGATTGGATATATTGGCCTTTTTCTGGCGGCTTTAATGTGGAGTCTTCTGGAAATAGGCAGTAGCACGGGCACATGCTCTTTCTTGAATTTATTTTCTCAGTGCAACTGCACAGCACTGGAGGAAAACCCTTTAACAGGAGGCGTGCAAAGAGAGCCCTGCATAAAGTACGAATGCAACTTTTCGCCGGAGGAGTACGCCGAATGGTCCAAACACACGATTTCCTTCATAGATAACTCTACGGAGAGAACTGAAATTAGGACTATGATTCACTCGTTTCTTGACCAAGGCCGGGTGTGGAAGGAAGACCCACGAGAGATCTCCTGCAACAGAGGCAAAGCATATACTATGTGCATGAATGGCCCACACAAGGAAATGACGCGGTATATGAATAAGGTCGTTGAGTGGGTGCGGTCGATAGGGCTGACATACACTGTCATTCACTGCAAGGGGCTGAGAGCCCATACTTTTGAAGAGTCGATTCTGACAAATCCTGGGATGGAAGAAATTAGGTTTTGCAACAGCAAGATATACTTGGACCCTCTTCTTCTCCTGAACAAGGCCAAAAACGTGAAAACACTCCATTTTGAGCACTGGACCCCGATTATAGCGACTAGTTCGGTTTTAGAATCCCCCAAGAACTTCGAGCACATTGAAAATCTGCGCCTAACCAGCACCTCCCCAGACGGGCTAGTCATCCCAGACCTTTTTAAGCGCTTTTTGTTCCCCAGGCTAAAAACGCTTCATCTGAGGACCACGGGAATTACGAATTTGGACTTTCTAAACAGCACAAACAAAAGCACGCTGGAAGAGCTGTGCATTGAGAACGAAAGCATCGAGCGGATAGACATGAGCATTCTTTCCAGCATACCGCGCCTGGATAAGCTAACAATTGTTTCTCAGCACCTGGATAAGTGCCAGGTTGAAAAAGGCGTGTTTTTGAACTTTATGCGGGAAATGAAAAGCGTAAGTTCTCTTAGGATAAACTACGACATATACAGAAAGATAGACAGTGGAATTTTCCCCATGAGCACAAAGGACGAAAACAGCGTAAGCCTGCACTTTCCGACGTACTACAGCGACGACGTGTACTTTGCCGTAGAGGCCTCGCACAAAAAAAGCTCGCAGGAGCTTCTTATACGCATTCCGTGCGAGATATACTGGACACAGATGTTCGAAAAGTTCAGGTTCCCTTTCAGGCGCCACGAAGTAGCCTTTCTCACGATGCAAATACACAGTCGCAGCGATAGTGCTGAAAAAGAGTGCCTGCACGTGGTGAAGAGGGCTATTCGCGCGTACAGAAACGTTAAGAGCGAGTATATTTTGATAGATATTAACGGCCGAAAAAAAAACAGGTTTGACGTGGTAGAGCTCTTTAAGACCCTGGCGGACGAAAACATGAATGTGTCCAAAGTGTTTATTCAGCACTCAGGACCAGCACCCAGCTCGGATGCGTCTGCCTGCGTCTTTGGGGGTAAAAATCTGGCCATTTGCAAGCTCAGCGTGGGCGCATCCCAGAGCATTCTGCTGGTCTGCATATGCCCGAGAACAGCTGCCAGCCCAGCCGATATAAAACAGCGGCTAGACCGAATCCACAGCATTGGAACAGACCCGGAATACCAGAAAAAGCATATCGAAAAAGTTGTGGGCAGCCCAAACTACGCCCCCGGAGAGTATATAGACGTGACGGAATGGTACGAGAAAAATTGCGAGCTCCCAGCTGTAGCTAAAAAAAAGCCAACGGAAGCACCTGCACGCCCTCCCCCGAGTATGTTCTCTTGCAGCATTAGTATTATATAAGTATCACTGGCTATGGTCTCTTCTGTGGACTCCATGCACTTCTAGCAGACAGATTTTTGTTTTGTCACGGGATATTTGGGAGCGTGCTGAAAACGCTGAAATTAAGCTTTTAGGAGCCTGGATCTTCTACGGAACTGCCCGGGCGACTTCACACAGCAAATAAAAGCTCCTATTCCTTGTAGTTTTTTTCCCATTCAGAGAGACACTTTGAAGCTTCATCAACAGTCTGGGCGCTGTCTATGCATTTTATGTGCGGCTGCATCCAGTGGGAGAGCTTTTCCCTGTACTTTGCAAACCTTCTATCCAGAAGCACCACGTAGCTGTAGTCGCTTCTCGTTCGAACCGACCTTCCTATGGCCTGATTCACCACTTGCAAGCCCTTATCTATAAAGTGCTCGCTTCCTCGGTGCTTCTCGATTAGCTGGGTTTCCTCCGTTGGCTGCGGAAGAGGTATTCCGCACACTATTAGAACACGGCACAGCTCGTCGTTAAAGTTGATTCCCTCGCTGAAATTGCCCCCAAGAACGCACACCATGATAGCCTTTTTCCTCCTAGCGAGAGCACTTTTGTACGTGCTCATTTCAGCATCCCCCTCAAACAAAAACCCGTCCAAGTTTTTCTCTTCTAAACACTTTTTCATTTCAGAGAGGACGCTTTTTGACTGCACAAAAAGAAGAATTCCCCCTGATTTGACTCTTCTGTAGTGGGCGAGGGCCAGGGAGAGCGCCCTTTCCGCCTCCTGGCTCCTTCTTGCGTATGTGAAGAGGAAGTCCTGGCAGATGCCCACAACCAGATTTTTGCACACTGCGGGGTACGCTTTGCTTATGCACTCTCTCTGGAAAAGTCCGCTAATCTCTGCGGATGGGTTTAGGGTTCCGCCCACTGCTATGATGCTCTTCACCTCGGAAAGGTACTCCAGGTACCCATGCGGGTATATATTTCGGAAAGATATCGCGTTTTTATCCACGATCAGATAACTGTTTTTGTCGCACTCTCCAAGAAGCCTGCTAAGTTTCCCGACTTTTCTGAGCGCGCTCTCCTTTCGGTTCTGCACGTCTTCTGCGCTCACGGGAAATATCCTACTGGGGAGAGAGCGCTCTTCAATCACCCGCGCCACCTCCAGCAAGTTTGTTTGGTCTAGCCCTCCCTCCAGCAAAAACCTGTTCACATGGAAGATCCTTTCCTGCTCGGAAACCCGCACAATCAAGGCAGACATGAATATAAACACCTCCAGAAGCTCTGTTCTGTGCACGCCCTCCTTCTTCTCCATGTACTCCGAGAAAAACGGCAAAACACTTTCGACCTCAGAGTACTCCACAGTCACCGTGTTCTCTTCCAGCACGGACCCGCACAAGTTGTGCGCCTCATCAACTACCAAAACTGTTTCGCGCATTTCTATCCCTATTTCCCCGAAAAAGTCCTTCTGCAGCAAAAGAGAGTACGGCAGAATTATAATAGACGAAGTTTTTGCCTCCCTCTTCAAGTAGAAGTGCGGGCACACTCTGCAGCCGCTCCCCCGCTGCACTGCATCTTCTATCGATATTTCGCACTTTTCCCTCCTTCTCCCAGAGGCGGCACTCTCTGCCAGGAAGTTGCTGTAGAACTCGCACTTCTTGTTCTTCACCAGGACTCTGCAGAGGTTGTTTACGTCCTGGGACTTTCTCGCCTTCGGGTGCATGCACGTGTGCCGCCTCGCCCCAAGAACTACGCCCGTCACCGAAAGCCCCCCTATTTTGTTTAGGGCTTCCAGCTCCTTCGCAACCTGTACCAGCTGCCCGTGCGTCCTGCACGCATAAACAACGTGCTTATTCGACCTCCCGTAAATTTCCCTTAGAAGAGCCAGATTTTCCTGCGAAACCCCCTCCGGAAGAGCCTCCGCGCCTCGCACATAGTACATAGCAGACAATAGGCTGGATCTGGTCTTCCCCGTTCCCGTTGGACTCTCCAGAATCGCAAGTGCGCCCTTTTCTATCGCATCCGTGGCGTCTTTTATAAACATCTTCTGTCCTTCATAGAGGCGGCACTTCTCAAACCTCCGCAGAAAGTGCAAATATTCTGCGCGCACGCCCTCTGAATTTTCTGCTTTTTTCTTCTTCCTGGGCCCTCCCATGCAGAATATTTTCAAAATGCAAATTCATACCCGAAAACTCAAACAAAAACGCCTCCTGCAACATCGCATTTAATTTTCTCTGCGCGCACAAAAATCCACGCCCTCCGCGCAAAGCCTCTAGCAAGGCATCTTTAAGCATAAGCACTTTTTATTTCTCTTCATGCGCAGGCTGTGCCCAGCCACAATGACATGCTCTGGCCTCCTGGCGGTTTCTACTACTAAGGGACTACTTGATGCTGGTTGCCATGGAGGAGATCTTTGGCCACAGCTCTGCACACTCCTTGGCGACTGGTCCGGTGATGGCAGTTCCCTTGATCTCTCCCTTTGCGGTTATCACCACAGCTGCGTTGTCCTCGAAGGAGACGAAAACTCCGTCTTTTCTTCTCCAGGATTTTCTCTGCCTGATGAGCACGGCTGGGACGACCTTCTTTCTCATGTCTGGCTTTCCCTTCTTCACGGAAGTCACGATAATATCCCCGGGGGCTGCGAATGGGAGTCTGTTAAGTCTTGATCTGTTACCCTTGACGGCAATGATCTTAATGGACTTTGCACCACCGTTATCTGCGCAGGTTATGACTGAGCCCACCTGCACTCCTGGCGTCATCTTGTATCTTGACGCAATTCTTTTTAATCCAGACTTTTCGTTCTTTCCTACCATTTTATTACTGGGGGAATGAAAAAAGAAAAGAAAAATGGAAGAGCGGAAATTTTCAGAGAACTTCAAAATAATCGAGAAAATTGGAGAAGGCTCGTTTAGCACGGTCTTTCTGGCAGAAGACGCGCAAACAGGGAAAAAAGTCGCCATAAAGCGAATAACCCGGACAACTGCCCCAAGCAGAATAGCTAATGAGCTGAAGTTTCTAATGTCGGTCCAAGGCATGAAGAACATCGTGGACATAATAGACACGTATAGAGACAACACGGATGTTTTCATCGTATTTCCCTACGTTGAAATAACGGACTTTAAAAAGATGGTGCATGTTTTCACAATTTCCGACATAAAGCACTACATGCGGCACCTTCTGTGCGCCCTTCAGAGCATACACTCCCAGGGCATAGTGCACCGAGACGTGAAGCCCAGCAACTTCCTGTACAACCAGAGCGCGCGAACGGGGGTTTTAATAGACTTTGGGCTTTCCCAGAAAATAGAGGATGCCCCGGAGGAGGAGAAGAAGGAGAAGAGGCGGCGCTTTTTCTTCAGCACGCACTCCCTGGGGAAGAGCATGGCTGTTGCCTCTCGTGCGCCCGGGTATTTACTTCGAGACTCGCGCCCTGCGATGTGCGCGTCCAGGTCTGGGACGAGGGGATTTAAAGCCCCGGAGGTCCTGTTTCGGGCTGACTCCCAAACTACGGCGATAGATGTGTGGAGTGCTGGGGTTGTGCTTCTCTCGCTTTTGTGCCGGAAGTACCCGTTTTTCACCTCCAAGGACGACATAAACACGCTCGTAGAGATAGGAAGCCTCTTTGGGGACGAGGAGATGCGGAAGGCAGCGAAGCACTACAAAAGAGTCTGGAGGAGCAACATTGAGGCGTGCATGCGGCAGAAAATATCCTTTCGAACGCTAATAGATATGTGCAATCTGAAGCACGTGGAGATGCCTGCCTCTGCGCTGGACCTTTTAGAGAAAATGCTGCAGCTGAAGGCCTCCGATCGGATTACTGCAGAGGAGGCACTGCGGCACGACTTCTTTAACGACTGAAGCTCTGCAGGCGGCCTTAAAGGGAAAAGCGTATTTTCTGGGCTGAACCGCATGCACGGGCTTGTATTGATTTTCTGTTTATTCTTTTTGCTGGCCTGGGGAAGGCTCTACTTTGACTGCTCCCTGGACTTTTTCAATGATCCCTGGTATGCACAGGAAGTGCCCGTACGCCAGGGAGCTCCTCCACATTTGCAGGACCCTGGCTGGCCTGTAAACAACCGGAAGGGCAAAGTATGAAAACGCCAGAAGCTGCTGCAGGTGCACTGCCGTGTTTATAATAAAAGCCCAGCAAGTGCTTTCTCTTCTTCTGTGCGGGGTCTTCCTGCAGAGTCCCATTGCGGCAAGTGCTGCAACTGCCACTGGCCACGACCCTGCGTGGAGGGGGAAGACAAAAATGTGTCCGTACGACGCTACGGATGCGAGCATGTGCTGCACTGCGCCTTCCCACACGGAGGAATCTCTCTGTGGTTTGGCCTCTTTTTGTGGGGTTTCCTCTTCTTTTTTGTCTTTTCTTGCGAGGGCTTCGCAGAGTCTGCGGACGAGTTTTGCCCCTTCGATATTCCAGAGCTCAAAGAGCTCCTGCGGGTTCCACGGGTTTAGGAAGGAGCGCAGCCTTGTGTTTTCAACGCGATCTATAAACCCTATCTGGTACACGCCCTCCTCAGAGACCCACAGTGCGGAAATGTACAGAATCTTGCCCAGATGGAGTCCTGCAATGGTGTTCTCAAAAAGCCACGCTCCTGCCAGCTTCCTCCCTGCGGCTTCTATCTCTTTGCCGATCACTCTGTGCGTGATCACAAAAAAGGCCGAGTAGATAAAAGAAATAACAGAGTTCATGATTAGCCTGCTGTACACGTGCATAACATAGTCCTCCTTTCTGTCGCAGACGACCTTTGGGTCCTTTTCCTTCCCAATAAACTTCTGCACCTCCGCCTGGTCTGCTGTTTCCGCCAGATACATGTATCCTGTGCTCAGCCACTTTTCGTACGTGCTGTAGCTTATCACTGGGCCGTATCTAAGCCCTGGCAAAAAGAAGACGTATCCGAAGTACGCCATAAGTCCACTGCTTCCCGGGAGGTACTCCATCCCTATGTACATGTACTTCATGAAAAAGCTGGAAACGGTAAGAATCAAGAAGGGGTTGCCTTCGGGCGCCCCCTGCAGCATGTGAGTGGCAAATACGTGCACTAGATTGCACGCCAGGAAAACCTTTGTTCTCGTCTGCTTGTTCTTGATCGGGATGTATGCGAGGAGCAGGTTCATAGGCACTCCAGAAAGCACGAGAATAAGCTCTCTCGTTCCGTAGAGCGCAGAAAGAACCACACCCCCGATCAGCACATTAAACACTTCTCGGATAAAGAATCTATTGCACACGTGCGGGCTAACCACCCCAAAGAAAAAGGCAACCAGCATCCCAAGCACAGCATTGTTGTCGTGCACCGGCATGTCTTTAAGACTGGTTTCAAGCAAATACGCCAATTTATTGGCAATCCACTGCGACTTAAGCATGGAAAATAAAAATAAATTGCGCATATATGGATGTACGTCTGCCCCAGAAAATCTCCATTTTAAAAGATGCTTTCCTTCCCTGCCTGCACTCTTCTCTATCCCCGAGCATGCACTCGCTCTTTTCTGCGCCCGTGCCACCCCGTATTTCGCACAGATCCAGCTCCAGCAGCCAATACCGGCCTCCAAAACACCCCCTCCTTCGGCCCCACACTTTCCCGGCTTGCACGTGCACGTAAATATGCGCCCCCTGCAACATTCTCCACTCCCAGGGCCTTTTTTTCTTCGAAGTTTTTCCCCGCTTTCAGCCAGGAGCGACAGTGCCCTCTTCACTTTTTCGTGTTTTGCAAGTTTAAAAACAAAGTTGTACATTGCATGCTGTCTCGCGTATGTTTTTGGTTTTATTTTCTGTCTTATGCAGAGAAAGCACAAAAATTTTAATTCTCTACAATGCTTGAGCTAACATGTAAAAGAAGCTCGTCTGGAGGCTTGCATGCAGCCTGTGCTGAAATAGTGTCCATACTAAAGGAGGATGCCGAGCACAAGGTGAAAATCAAGGACCTCGTGCAAAAGATGGCGAAAAAGCACGGGCTAAAAGACACGCCCAAACTGTCGCAGATACTTTCTACTATTTCCGAGGAAGACGCTGCTGTTATTTCGCGTCTTAAGGTCAAGCCTGTAAGAACAGCGTCTGGAGTTGCCGTGGTTGCAGTAATGGCTAAGCCGCACAGGTGCCCGCACATTGCAGTTACAGGAAACATCTGCGTGTACTGTCCAGGGGGGCCGGACTCAGACTTTGAGTACAGCACGCAGTCGTACACGGGGTATGAGCCCACGAGCATGCGGGCAATTCGGGGAAGATACGACCCCTATAGACAGAGTGTAGACAGGCTGAAGCAACTGGCTCTTCTCGGGCACAATATAGACAAGGTCGAGTACATTGTAATGGGAGGGACTTTTATGTCTCTGGACAAGGAGTACAGAAACTGGTTCATAATGAAGTTGCACGACGCCCTCACAAAAAGAGAGTCGCATACGCTTGAGGAAGCCATCTTCTTCAGCGAGAGAAGCACGAGCAAGTGCGTCGGGATAACGATAGAAACACGCCCGGACTTTTGCATGGAGAGACACTTGAACGATTTGCTCTCGTATGGATGCACGCGCCTGGAAATAGGCGTCCAGAGCGTCTTTGAAGACGTGGCTGTGGACACGAACAGAGGGCATTCTGTGCAGGACGTGTGCGAGTCTTTCAAGCTGACGAAAGATGCGGGGTACAAAATAGTCACGCACATGATGCCAAATCTCCCGAATGTGGACATGGACAGAGACCTCCTGCAGTTCCACGAATTCTTCAGCAATCCCAGGTTTCGCACAGACGGACTCAAAATATACCCTACGCTTGTGATTCGGGGGACAGGGCTGTACGAGCTCTGGAAAAACGGGAAGTATTCGAACTACTCGCCAAACGAGCTGATAGACTTGCTGGGGAAGATATTCACGATGGTCCCGCCCTGGATCCGGATATACAGAGTGCAGAGAGACATTCCCATGACGCTGGTCAGCTCAGGGGTCGAGCACGGAAACATCAGAGAGATTGTTCTCTCCCGGCTGAAGGAGCAGGGCCTTTCCTGCAGGGACATACGGACGCGAGAGGTGGGGATAAACAACATACACACAAACGAACTCCCCGAGAAGGTTGAGCTCGTGAGGAGAGACTACGTTGCAAGCGAGGGGTGGGAGACTTTCCTCTCGTACGAGGACACGGCCAAGGACATCCTCGTGGGCCTGCTGCGGCTGAGAAAGTGCGGGCCCTCAACGTTCAGGAAAGAGCTCCTGGGAGGAGTCTCCATAGTCAGAGAGCTGCACGTGTACGGAAGCGTGGTGCCTGTAAAGGGGAAAGACTTCTCGAAGTACCAGCACCAGGGATACGGGAAGATGCTCGTAGGAGAGGCTGAGAGAATTGCAAGGGAGGAGCACGGCTCAAGGAAGCTCGCCATAATATCCGGGATCGGAACAAGAAATTACTACAGGAAGCTCGGGTACGAAATAGACGGGGTGTACATGTCCAAGGACCTGTAGCCTACACCCGAGCGATTCCAAGCCAGTATTTGGCGTATAAGAAATAAAAAGCACGCGCTGAAGCTTTTCAACGGCTGCTTTTTCTGCATATTTGGCCGTGCCCTTGCAGGCGAGTGCATTTATTTACAGAAAAGCAGCGAATTTTCTCTGTTTTCCTTCAGTGGCTGCTCTTTTGCACCGCCTGAGAGGCCTGGGTGATTTTAGCTATTTATCTGAGAGGACAATCAGGGACTTGGCGGCGTACGTCTTTACTCGCACCTTTTTTCCGCGCAGTCTCTCAACCGCAGCGGAGACAGCACCTGCAACTATCTCTACCTTTTCCGCAGCACGCTCTAGCATAGATGTCTCCTTCACGTGCATCCGCACTTCTCCGTTTTCCTCAGCGCATTGAAGGCAGCACTGCAAGTACTCTTCTAGCGTGGGGGTGAGGCTTTGCAGGGTGTGCATAAGAGTGTCCTGGGAGATTTCCTGGTAGGATATTTCTTCGGCTATTTTAACGCCTAAACATGCTCCAAAGCGATAAATATCCCTTTT
Source organism: Nematocida major (assembly GCF_021653875.1). Classification (NCBI taxonomy): domain Eukaryota; kingdom Fungi; phylum Microsporidia; genus Nematocida; species Nematocida major. The sequence continues at coordinate 150,590 of NW_025952954.1, forward strand.
GTTCCCGCGCAGCTCTTCAAAGACGGAGAGGAGAATCCAATACGAAATGTCTTTCATTTGTTGTACAATTTTCAGCAGAAAAATTATAATCCTCGGAGCTGTTGCCTGCACTCCAGTAGAAATCACGCCAGAAATGGAGCTGCAAAACCAGGAAGAAAGAGCGTCCGGGTGTGATGTACCCGCAGAGGAGCGAGTATGTGCGTTTTCAGGTGCTGCCTCCTTCTGGCTGTGCGCTTTCTAAGGTTTCTGTCTCAGCGTATTTTCGCAGAGTCTCCATAGAGGAGTTCTTAGCTCCCAAGAAAAGAGCATCATTGCTTATGCTGCGAGATTGTGCATTTCTGCCGAGATAAAGTGCTGTTCCGAACTATATCTGGGTTATTATTCGGGGTTTCTGGGTGGACTCGCCCGGGGGTGCTCTAGTAGGCCAGCACATCCACACGGCAGGGCAGACTTAGAGTGTGCAAAGCCCAAATAACCGGAGTGCGGGAGTGAAAAACCAGAAAAAAGCATACGTGCACAAAGCCAGAATAAGCCAGCAGCTTAAATAGAGATAACAGAGATGCACCCATCAGAAGAACCATAAAGAAAATGGTTGGATGCATCAAATCGAACAAATGCATAAATAGCGAAAAATTAGAAAATGTTGCATGCTTTGCATAAACGCATTTTATGTTAAAATTATTCTGGCGTTTTGCACGGTCCTCTGCCTCTGCACTCGCGGGGCGGCGGGAGCGCGGAAAAAACATTCTCTCAGACGAAAGTATACGCTCGGGCGCGCTGCTTAGCACAGGCATGTCAAATCCTGGAAGCTCAGATATGGTTTTAGGCAGATTTCAGGACAACTCTGTCCTGTGCTCTGGCGTTATGGAAAAGGGTGCAGGGAGTGGGCAGATCCTCAAGCGGGCAGTGCCCATAGAGGAAGAGCCTGCTTTGTGCAAAGATTCGTGCAGAGTGGCGCACGGAGTGCCAAATGAGGCTGATTTTGAGGCTAAGCATTTCCAGAAGATTGCGGGCTTGGCTGAGAGCGCCTCTTCCCCTACGTATTAGAAAAAGGCGAGGAACTGGAAGTTCTGGAGGATTTGCACAGCTTTATGGATGTTTTTGCGCACGGGGAAACGTGCTGAATATTATTACAAAAACCGGAGGGCGCAGAAGTTCCAATTCTGCCAGCAGACGAGAGATACAATGGTAAATATAGAACACGTCATTGCAAGTCTGCTTGATTCCCGATGCATGCGCAAATAGGTTTTTGGAGTATATGAAGGTTGCGGCAAAATCCACTGTAGACATAACAAGAAAAAAGTTCTCGGAGCTTCTTCATTTAAGGGCCTTCGTTAGGGGGGGCCAACAGACAGAACCATCTTATGACGGACAGGACCTCATCAAGGAAGAGCGCAGACTCGTCGGGGTGATCCAAGAGGAAACTGCAAAGAGCCTTCTTAGCGTGCATAGGCCCAGTATTGAAGCACTTTCAGAAGAGTTCTGCTAGCTGGAAGTGCCTCGGCCTGTTTGGGCCTATAGTGGAAGGCCCAAAGAGTGACTTTTTAGCATGTAAAGGCGCTTTTTGGGGCTCTTTTCTTATCTGGCCATTTCTGTGCATTTTTCGCGTAGGAAGACTGCATTTTGTGACAGGAGTTATATAGAAGTGTGGGATGTGCTTTTTGAGTTTTTATTACGGGATAAAAATGCACTTTTAGTATCATATAATGTATTTTAGCATTTTATTTGCCCGTTTAAAAAGAAATTACTTCTTCTATGAAAAACATAGTACTTGATGGAGTTGACCTAAAATTCAAAAATGACTCTCTAGGGGAGGAGCTAGACAAGCTAGAAATAACAGACTTTTCTGTAATCACCGACTACTTTATGCTATCTATGCTGCTTTTTAGAGTTTTCAAAATGCACACTATAGTGGAAGCCCCAGAGAAGTGGCCGAAGAAAGAGAGGGTGTGCATTGAAAGAGGCATACACGCGGGGGTGTACATCCAGCTTCTGGAAATCTCAAAGACTGCTGCTGGCTGCGTAAATGAGCTTTTTAAGCCTGTATACGGCAAAAAACAGTACAAAAACTGGATGCTATTCGTAAACTCCAAAAGAAAAAAAGACCCCGAAGAAACCATCGGCAAGTCCATGGCCCGGATATATTCCAAAGAAGCGGAGAAAGTGCAGTGCATGTACGATTACTGCGGGGTGGTAAAGTTAGTGCAGGAGACACAGAGAATCACAGACCTCGTGTTTCAGAGCATGGTCTCGTGCAAGATATCTCTAGAAAAGGCCAAAAAAAAGGCTGCCCTAGTTCCAGCCGGGCGCTTAAATGCAGGAGTGCGGATGGCGGAGAAGATAAAGAGGATAGAGCATGAACGGGGTATTTTATGCCGGAAAGTGGCTCTGCTCGAAAGCTACAAGAAGGGACTATTCATGGCAAAGTGCCTCCTTTGGAATAAAAGCAAGAACTTCGAAAAAACAATTAAAGAGCTCAGGGAAGAGCACATAGAATACGGTCTTGCAGTGATAGAAAACACCAAAGTTTTGCAAGAAATATCCAGCACTGCATGCAGGGGAGTTGCATCGTGCAGGGTGATATATAGCGTAGAGTGCCAGCGAGACCAGAAATGCATGGCTGTAAGCAAGACTTCTTCCGGAATAAGCATCTTTCTCTGCGGCAAGTGCCTGGCCAAGGCAGTGCATGAGAAGCACTCGAGCATATTTCCTGTTGTAGGGGAAAACACAATACAGGCTCAGTTTGAACCCTTTAAGGAGAGAGTGTATCGCCTAGAGGACCAAATGTACATAACATGCGCAGTTGTGATAGAAAACACGCTAAAAAACGATTTTTCAACCACTTTTGGGACATTCCTGAAGAGCCTCAACGCGAGCAAGTTTCCCGAAGAGATGGAAGACGACATATTTAAGTTTGTGATGTGCGGCGGCAGGAAAAGGCTGCTGATAGAGTGTGCTGCAAGGACTGCGTTTGAGCACCTCCCAGCACTGGCGATGGCAGCCCAAAAGGCAGAAATGCACCACCCGAATTCCCAAGTTGCGGCGCTAAACTTCATGAGAAAAGACGCAATTGAGCAGGACATCCCCATATGCGTAATTCGGATGCTGATATTCTACAGGAGAGTCTTCACCGCAAGCAAAATTCTGCACCCTTTTAGCAGAAACTGTGCAGTGATTATTGACAGAAAATATCCAGCATCAAGAATAAAGTGCTTCCACGGGAAAAACCTGCGCATACCCGCAAAAAACTACCTGATTCTAGAGCCCGTTGCCATTTTAGAAACGCTCCGAAAGGGCCTCTGCATTCCGTCTATGTGCAATTCCGACGAAAACGCGCTGAAATTCAGCTACCTCGTAAACTGGGATGTTTTTACGAATAGAAAGTCCGGCCAGGAAAGCGTTCAAATTACGCGCCCTCTTCAACAGCTCCCAGAAGAAGGCCCTGCTTCAGAAAAAATGGAATACGGCGAGACAGTCGAATTTTGCGTGAATGTTTTTGCCTATGGTCTGTCCCCGCACGAAAAAGACCAGGAGAAAGCCCGGAGACTATTCAGAAAAAAACAGAGCAGGATAGACCCGAGAATACTTGAAGTTCTATCGAGTAAGGAAAAAAGTCCAATTTCTGGGGTGGAAAAAGACGGCGAAGATGGGGGCGTAGACCTTAAGAGGGTGCTTTTTAAGCTCCCAATGCACTTGAATGGGCGCGCTCTCCTTTCGATGGCCTCTGCGAAGCTTAGCATTTTTATTGATGGCCAGCTTGTTGAGGACTCTGCAATCCCCTCGGATGAAGGACTGCCTTCAGAAGGAGGATCCGGGGAGGTATTTCCCAGGGCGCTCGGAGATGGCGGCGCCGAGAAAAGACCCTGCGAAGAAGTGCAAGAACATTGCACGCCCCAGAAGGCCAGAAAGGTGTAGATGCATGTTTCTGGAAGAATTATGTGCAGGGCCGTCGTATTCTCGGGCACTCTCTATTAACTATATGTTTTAAATAAAGTCTACTGAAGGGCTTTTTTTGGATTTTGTTCGCGTGTTTTTGCTTGGGAGAGGCCGTGCCGAGTGGAAGTGCATGGAAGACTTTTTGGAAATGCGCGAAAGAATAGGCGAAAAAACGGGCGGAGCTTTGCATCACAGTGTGGGCGCACGTATTCCGCCAATTTTGCGCCGCCCCATGCCCTGGGAGCCTGTATAATGGCTTTTTTCGTGCGGGCAGCGGCCATTTCGCCTGCAAGAACGGCCGGGGCGAGCTCTGAGCTTTAGGGCACTCGCAAGGGGCTGCTCCCACACGCTCCTGCTGCACATAGTCCGTGCTTTCCATCGATTTCCACACGAGCAAAGCTTAGGGCCAACTCCCGAATGTGAAGCTCCTGCAGCTTTTTGGGCGTACTTTTCCGATTGGATGGAACCGCAGAAGACAGAGTTATTGTCTTTCCGTGGCTCCTGGGAAAATCAAAATGTTTAAAGAAAAAAGTATATAGAAATGGCTGCGCGTTCTCTGAATGAAAGCAGAAAAGAGAATAGGAGGCTCTACTTTACTATGCGCCCTGCTAGCGTGCAGGTGCAATGCCACTATGGAGAGCAGCACAGTAAGCGCTGCAAACACGCTATCTACGCCGAGCATCATGCACATCCCTACACATGAGATAGTTCCGCCCTTTATAGGCCTTTCCCGAATCAGCTCGGAGAAACAGGACTTTTCAGAGGAGGATCAAGCCCACATGAGCACGCACACGGGCGAAGAAGACAGCTCGAACGAGAAACATCGGTTTGCAGGCAACGTCCTCTTCCAGAAGGAAAAAGGCCTTGAGGGGAAGAATATCCTGGAGAGAGCTGCAGAAGTTTACAAGGCAAAGACGCCATTGCTTGGAACTTCGCACCTGCACGTTCCAGAAGGCTCCCTGGAGAAGCACATGATGAGCCTGGAGGGATCCTGGCTTGCGAAGTTCCCTATTGAGGGGACCTTCCAGGGCATCATCATGCGAAACATGGAGTACGCCTACTCCAGCTTAAACGGCCAAGCAGAGGAGGACTCCGAGGAGGATGCAGATCCCACGAAGTTTACGATGAACAACATTATCACTATGCTGGACATGGGCCAATTGAAGGCCGTGTCGGAGATTAACTCAGCCAGGATAGCAGAGGCCTCGCTGAAGTTCATCCAGCAGAGAGAGTATACAGACAGCCCGGACTTAGCGGAGGCAATAAAGAGCGGGCTAAGCATCGTCGAGAGCAACATCCATGCAAGCAAGCAGGAAATAGAGAATGCGCACTACCAGGAGAGGCTGGCTCTCTACACGTACAAGCTGAGGCCTATAGGCAGGAAGAAGCGAAGGTTTGCAGGCAAGAACTCGCACATACTCTTCCCAAACCACGAGGAAGCCCCGAAAAAGACGCGCAGCACAAAAGGGGAGGAAGACGCAGAGATGGCGTACGCCCGACTCACTAAATGGGCCAAGTTCAAGCAGCTCATGCAGCTGAACATTCTCCACCAGATGATGGGCCTAATTATGAACACGGAAGAGTCCATCCGAATTCTGGTCAATGACTCTTTGCACGCCCAGGACCTCAAAGACTTCATAAAAAGTGTTTGGGTTGAGGTGTACGTGGCGATGGGAACAGCCCTAAAAATAAACCCGAATATGCTTGCAGATCCGCGCATAGAGCAGAGCGACAAACTCATAGGCTCAATTCTAGAGTCGTGCACCCAGATGCTGAACCTTTTCCAGCGCTACATGCACCGAGAGTTTGAGGAGGTGTACAGCGTCCTCGAGGAAGAGAGGAGAGCTCACTGCAGGGACAGAATCCAGCGCCTGCTCGAGTACATGGCGTACCAGAAGAGGTATTGGTCTGATGCGATAGAAACCATCCACAAAGCCCGATTCTTCTTCAGCAGCCGCGCAGATGCAAAGTCCGTGTACTCCCACATGCTCCGAAAGTTCGAGGGAAAAACCTTGGGGGAGCGCGAGGATGCGATGTTCAAGGCGCACGGGAAGGCTGACCTGCAGAAGATCAAAGATCTGGGCCGATTCTACGAGCTGGAAGACTACGAATTCGATCAGGCTCTGGCTGAGTTTGGCGAGACCGGGAGAATCATAACGCTGGTCATAGACGACGGCGTGCCCAAGCCAAAGTCTATCTCTAAATAGGCATGCAGCAGCCCAGTACAGGACAGCAGACGGCTCAAAAGCGGGTGCACAGCACAGAAGAAGACCCGATAAGCAGCAGATGCTGCATTAATAAAAGCTAGTTTTGCAAAGTCTCAGCCTGCCAAAATATTCCTTCTTCCGTGCACTTTTTTACTATTTGAATTTATTGAATAATTTTCTATGCCCAGCTGTTTCCAGCACGCAATGACGTTTTGGGGACTCTTTGGAAAACTTGCAAGAATAAAAAATAAGAAGAAAAATGAAATCTTCTGCGGACTTCCCAGAGTTTTCCAAAAATGCAAAAGCATCCAGAGAGAATTTTCTCTGGGGGGTGCCCGAATAGTCCGAGTGCCGGCCAGATATGCGAAATATTCCCGTGGAGTTTCAGCAGGGATCCAGCAGGGTTTGCCCAAGGCCTAGCCGGACCTTGCTTGGATTACGATAGTGTCTCCGGGATTCTTTTCAGGCTGCAGAGGGCCTGAATACTAGCGTGTGCACATTCCTGAGCGTCAAGAAATTCTAAGAATCGAAGATCAGACCAAGCAAAGGTCGACAGCCGGGATCCTCCAAAGGCTAATAAATCTTTATTGGAGCTTCTCCTAGGCAATATTCAGAATTTGGCCTGGATTTACGACACTGAGCAATATGAAACAAACACGTACAAACACAAAATATCTCCAATCTAGGCTGGACTGTTTTTTTTCTTTTTAATTTGTCCAAAGCAGGCGATGTTTTTATTTTTGTTTGGGCCGTTTCTTTTAATATGTCCAATGGAAGCCTTTGCGCACGGAAAATATTTTATTTTTTCAAGCTATATAATGAATTTTTTTTTTTGCCTTGTAAGATGACTACCAGTTACGGAGGAAATAGATCTAGAGGAGACTTCAAGAGAAGAGGCGATTTCTCAAGCGGAGACAGAAAGGAAAATGGGCGATTTGGTGCAGCACGCAGGGGAAACTTTGGAGATTCAATGCAGGACAACGGGCCAGTAGAGTTTGATAAAGAGTTCTACAGCGAGCACCCAGAGCAGGAAAAGCTGAGCGCAAGCGAAGTCAACGAGATGAGAAAGACCTTCGACATGACCATTACAGGAGATAGCATTCCAAAGCCGTGCATGAACTTCGAGCACTTTGGATTCCCAGAGAGCGTTATGGCGGAGTTCAAGAGGTCGGGATACACCAACCCCACGCCAATACAGGCGCAGGGATGGCCCATGGCACTTTGCGGGCGAGACATGGTCGGAGTCGCAAACACGGGATCCGGAAAAACACTTTCCTTCATCCTCCCGGCACTGATCCACGCGAGAGCACAGAAGCCGCTCAGACAGGGCGACGGACCCATCGTTCTCGTACTCGCCCCAACGAGAGAGCTCGTTTCGCAGATCGAGGAGGAGGCAAAAAAATACGCAGGATTTTTCGGCATGAGAACATTCTCCGTCTACGGAGGAGTCCCCTCAGGGCCCCAGAAGGGAGCAATTAGAAGGGGAACGGAAATCCTCATCGCAACCCCCGGGAGACTTATCGACCTCTACGACCAGGGCGCAGTGTACCTCAGCAGAGTCTCGTTCCTCGTCCTCGATGAGGCAGACAGAATGCTCGATATGGGATTCGAGCCGCAGCTTAAGAAGATCATCCCGGAGACAAACCCGAAGAGACAGACACTCATGTGGTCGGCAACGTGGCCAAAGGAGGTCCAGTCCCTCGCGAGAAACTACATGAACGACTACATCCAGGTGAAGATCGGATCGGCAGAGCTCGTTGCAAACATAAAGATCACGCAGAAGACGTACATCGTAGAGTACAGGGAGAAGGACAGGCTGCTTTCGGAGGTGCTCACAGAGGTCGCAGGAGACGAGAAACTCAACCCGAAGATCATCGTCTTCTGCAACCAGAAGAGGAAGTGCGACGACCTCGTCGATAAGATGCAGGAGTACGGATGGCCAGCAGAGTCCCTCCACGGGGATAAGGCCCAGAACCAGAGAGACAGGATCATCGCAGACTTCAAGTCGGGAAGGAGAAGCATCCTCGTCGCAACGGACGTGGCGGCAAGAGGACTCGACGTGAAGGACGTGAAGGCAGTTATTAACTACGACTTCCCAGGGAACTGCGAGGACTACATCCACAGAATCGGAAGAACAGCGAGAGGAAACTCAGAGGAGGGGCTGTCGCTCACATTCTTCTCCCCAGTTAACGACAGAGCAAACGCTAGGAAATACATAGACATATTAAGGGACTCCAAGCAGGAGGTGCCTTCAGAGCTCGTGAAGATTGCTGAAACAAGAGGAGGAAGCAGCGGAGGAAACTTTGGAGGACGAAACAGACGCTTTGGCGGAAATATGGCAGCTAGAGGAGGGAGAAGGTGGTAGACACCGCAGAAATTGCCTCGTATTTCGCTCGCGTTTACACGCAATAAAAGAACTTACTTTATTTAGAGAGCTGCAGCCCTGAAAGCACCAGGCGTACACAGCCCGTTTTATCGTTGGGCTGAGAGCCCAGAAGAGCGCGGGAGAGTTCCCGGCGATCGTAAATAAACACATTAGTAGAAGAAGGGCGCCTGGGCACTTTTATTCACTTGAAGCCGGAAAAGGGCTGGGCTTCTTGCACGGGGGCTGCGCTTTTTTTCGGCTGCATCCGCGCAGGGAGGGGGTTTTGCTGCGCGCGGGCGTCGTTTTTGTCTGTTATTTGGTTGAGCTTTTTTGCTGTTTCCAGAATCTGCAGGGGACTGGTCACTGCCTGCACGACGCGCTTCCATATCATGGGGATAAAAATAAAAGTGCATTTGTCGCACTCAGTCAGGTACGCCCTTTGCAGGGGTGTAGCGTGCAGGAAAGCTCCCGGGCGAAAAAGTTCGCGCTTTCCACCGGGTACGGCCTTAAAGTAGAACGAATCTATTGATTTATCTTCCCTGTCTGGGGCTATGCCCTTTCCTAGACCCATTCTCCGAATATCCCACGGGCTGCGGATTCGGGTAAAGCCACGCAGAAAGAGCGCGGTACTCGGGTGTTATTAGGCCGCCCGCAGCTTCTGGGAGAGCTGGAAGTTGTGAAGTTTCTCAGCCCCCGCACAGAAAGGCCTTTTCTAGCCCGGTATATTTTGCACTCTTTGCACTTTTTGCGTGCTCGTGCACTTTCTCCGTGGGAAAGTCTGCTATTTTCCGTAATTTTTGCGGCTGAAATTGCAGAAGATGCAAATATAATTTTAATGAAAAACAAACTTCCTCTATTTACTGCTAGATTAGAAGGGATAAAACAATATATTTTTTTTGCAAGTAATGATAGCTGAAAATGAGTTTGCAGCCCGTGCTTTTTCTGGTGAGAGCCGGGAGAGCGAGGGAAAGTCAGAGAGAAGAGAGCGGCATGCCTCGGAAAAGGCGCCGCGGAGAGTTCTGCTTAAGTTTAGAAACTACACGAGGAAAACGGGGAAGAAAACCATTCTTCTCCACAACGTAACATTTGACGTGCCTCGGGGGAAGCTTATTGCGCTTATGGGGCTGAGCGGGGAGGGAAAAACCACGCTCTTTGAAAGCATTTCTGGGCGGTGCAGCCCAGGGCATACGACGTACGGGAGTGTAGAGGTCGCTCAGAAAAGCGGGTGGATGGACTCCAGGCATGCAGAGGAGTGGGTTCCCCGCGTAAACTACCACAAGCAGGAAGTGACAAAGTACAGGAAAATTCCAGTTTACACGCTGCTGTGCTCTGTGGCGCGGTGCTACGGTGCGGACGTAGGCCGGATCGACAAGTTGCTAGCGTACTTTCGCGTGAGCAAGACAAGACACACCGCCTTTGCAAACCTCTCCGGGGGAGAGCAGAAAAGAGTCATGACAATTATTGGAGTCCTTGCAGAGAAAGAGCTGAATCTGTGGGATGAGCCACTGACGGGCCTGGACTCGGAAATAGCGAAGAAAACCCTGCGGTTCATGAAGCAGGAGATGCGCACAACGAGCATAGTGAGCATCCACCAGCCCTCCTCCCAGCTGATGAGCATGTTTGAGTGGGTCATATTCATGCACTCTTCCACGGTAATATACTCCGGCCCGTACAAGGGAATGGAGGAGTACTTCCGGAGAAGGGGAATTTCCTACACCGAGGACATTCTGTTCATTGACTACATGATGCGGCTGAGCGCAGAAAATGCAGAGACGCAGGAGGACGTGGAGAACATACACGTGCTGGAGAGGCTTACTCTGGAGATAACGGGGAAGCCTCTTGCGGAGAAGAGGGCTGGGAATGTTTTTCTGTCGAACTCCTTCGGGGTCAGCTCCACGCGAGTTTTTGAGGTTCTCTCGCGGTCTTTCTACTTCAACAGCGGATTCTTTGGCTCCTCCATTCTGTACGAGGCAGCGTACTACTCGGGGATGCTCCTGATTCTGAAGATAATTTGCGTGGTTTTCGACAAGATCATACTGGGCCCAGAGCCTTCAGCAATTATCGGGCTATTCCTGCAGCCTATCCTCGCTTTTCTGAACATTCGCACCCAAATATCAGAGGGCGATCCAGATGCTGATGTTTTTGCGAGCTGCTTTGACGTGGCTTCTAGCAGCAAGTGGCTCTCGTGTGTGGTAGGATTCTTCCAGAACGAGCGCCCGTTTATTTTTGTGAGCATGCTGAGCCTGTTTTCAAACCTCACGGGGATAGACTACTTCCGACTGTGCACGACAAACATCGCAGAGGGCCAGTTTACAGTGGGGGACTTCCTTGCAGCAAGCTTTATTGAGGTGTTTGCCCGGAAGCTGCCAACCTCCTTCCTCTTCTCTGTTTTCTCGTACTGCATAGCGTATACTGCCGTGCGAGCAGGAGATCTGGGAGTATCCGTGCCCGGGAGCACTTTTGACTTTCTCTTCGTCTGCTTCGTCTCGTCTTTTCTTCTCTGCATGTACGTGGTTGCAATCCACTTCCTCCCGATTCCCCCGAAGTTGTTCATGTACGCTGGGCTTGGGGTTGTTCTCTTCATGCAGTCCCTGGTCTACCAAATGGCCTCTCTGGGCGCCCTTATGGAGAGCAAAATGGCCAAACTGATCGGGGGAGTGCTGAACGGGGTGGTGGACCTCGCAGACCTTTCCAAGCCGAAGCCCAAGAATAGGGAAAACCCGCTGTACGAACAGAGGCTGAACATGCTCCAGGAAAAGATGTTTTTCCTCGACAGTCGCCTCGCCAGCGCGAGTGACAGCGAGAAGTCCACCCTAAAGCACCTCTGTATGAAGGCGTCCTCCGAGCTCCTCAAGCTCCTGTACAGAGCAGGCCCCTTCGGAATCACAGAGGAACTGCTCACGAAGCTAAGGCTCTACAGGGAAACACTCTACTCCGTTGAAGGAAGTGCAGACCTGGCGCACCGCCTCCAACAGGAGACTCCCGTGCTTCTCTACTCAGGGGGTGCCGTAGAGAAGTTCCAGTACGAAACAGCCCTTTCCTACATCGAAAACATGGAGAGGCCTTTCCAGATGCACGAAATGTTCCTTCCAGACGTGCACGTAGATACCGTGCACTTCTCCCAAATAGTAGGCTGCATTCTCCGGGGGCTACTACTCCCCACGGCCCTCCTGCTTTTATTTGGCCTGATGAAGTACAAGCAGATGCAGCCGCAAATAAGAAGTTAGTGGCAGAAGCACAGGATCTTAAGCGCCACTTTACACTATCGCCACCTCCAGCCCAGGCCAAACACATCGAAATAAACAGCAAATAAGACGTTCTATCACGCCCATTTAGCCTGGCTTCTAACAGGCAGGGCACATGCGCGAGTTTTTTACAACATTTTGAATTTATTATTTATATCACACGGGCGAGTTTGAACTAGTTAGATTTATTTTCATTTATTGTTTTGGCGTGCACGGGGCTTGCCGTCTATTCTCTGCGAGTCAATTCGGGAGGGAAAATGCAAATGCAGGGCCACTCCCTGGGACCTCCTTCCTCGCACTCTCCCGTATTTCAAACCCGTAAACAGGCTCTGCTGGTGGATGCTCGGGTATTTTTGGGTCCTTTGGCTTCTGCGGCTTCTTCTCTCCAGAAAAAGGCTCTCTCTTCCCCGGGGCCTGTTCTTCTCCGCCGTTTCTCCCGTGGGATGCAGAGAGTTCGGGGGATTTCTGGGCAAGAGCTGCACTTTTGAAGATCTCGCTCAGGGATCCGGTTATTCCGCCTCCGAAGGGCGCTGCTGGTTCCCTGGGGCAGGGCGCTGCAAAATCCGGGGCTTTTGTGGAGGGGGTGCCTGGGACTTCGCCTGAAAACGGCTTTTCTCCCTCCAGGGGGTGAGTGTTTGCTGGCACGTGGCGATTTCTCGCGGGTGGGGCTGTTTTTTCCCCTTTTCGCACGGCTTGTTTCTGCATCTCTCGGCTCTCTCTGTTTTCTGGCAGATTTCCGCGCCTGCTTGCACGGACTTTTTCCTTCTTTCGAGCCCTTTCTTTCTGGAATCTGATGATGATGTACAGGGACTTGAGAGTTCTCTGCAGCTCCTTTACACTCATAGGCCCATTCTTTCCCCGAAAGAACCTTAGCAGCCTTTTGCTCTCTACCCCACTTTCTTGGCTCATTTTCTTATTTAAAATTTAAATTATTTATCCCCTGTAAGAAGAAGAATGGGCCGCATGCACAACCAAGGAAAGGGTATTTCTGGATCAACAACCCCATACATTAGGGAGAGCCCAGAATGGCTAGATGCCAACGTCAACGACATTGAGTCAAAAATAGTAACATACGCCAAGAAAGGCCTGACTCTCTCTGAGATCGGAACTATTCTGAGAGACGAGTACCAGATCGGAAACATGAAGTTCTTCAGCGGGAGAAAGCTGCTTATGATCCTTATGAAGAACAACCTGGCCCCACAAGTTCCGGAAGACCTCTCCGCCCTCGTCAAGAAGGCGATCAGCATAAGGAAGCACTTGGAGTCGAACAAGAGAGACACGGACTCTAAGTACAGACTCATTCTCGTTGAGTCCAGAATCAGCAGACTTTCTCGATACTACAAAACACGAAAGGTCATTCCGTCCAACTGGATCCCTTCGTATAGATCAGCTGTAAAGAGAAACAGTGGGCTATAATAAATACTATGCACTCATTTGAGCTTTTTCTATTTTGTGCCCCTGCATGAACAGAGACGGAGGAAAGAAGAAGCCGCTCAAGGCCTCAAAGAAGCCCCAGAAGGAGCTCTCGCAGGAGGAGCTGGACTTCATGGAGAAGCAGAGAGAGCAGCAGCGCAAGGAAAAGGAAATGAAAGAGGCTCTGCTAAAGAAGAAGAAAAAATAAAGTGGACAATTTATTACTGTGCTGCAACAGGCGCCTCCTTCTTCCCGTATATTCTTCCGAACGAAGATTTTGCAATTATTTCTATCTCGCCAGATTCGACTATTTTGTCGAGGATTCTCTTGGCAACTGCAGTTTCTAAGTTGTTTTTCGCGGAAACTGTGGCTGGAGTTATTATGTTCATTGCAAGAACCTCCTTCTTTATCTTGTTGAATGTTTCCTCGTTGATTACAGAGATCTTTAGGGTCTTGGCCTTGCTCTCTGTTTTGGTCCATTTCTTAGCATCTACCTTCTTTGGGGCCTTGTCTTTGCCTCCCTTCTTCTGCTGTGCCTTTGGGTCTACTTTCTTTGCTGCCATGGGTCAAATTTTAAAAAGAAAATTTATGCGGGACAGGCTGCTGCAGGCGGATGCGGCAAAAACTCGGAAAAAAATGAGGGCGTGGGAGTGCGCCAGAAGAGGTGTCTGCAAGTGTGGGCAAACACTCTCTGAGGACGTGCGCGGAGAGCCTGTATTGGCGAGTAAATTTTGGGGATATTCTGAAAAATTCAGAAAATCCGCTGGAAAATCCGCTATAAAGGCCTACTATAAAGGCCTAAATCACGGTAGCACGGCATTGTTCAGTGCAATACTCCTTCCTGCAAATAACTACTGCTTGCAGGCAGGTTTTAGGAAGACTCGCCTTGGGATTTGCCCCTTCCACGCCTCTTTATCCAGGCTGCATAGAGGTATACGAGAGCAGCAAAAACACGCACAGGAGGAGTCCAGGGAGCAGGCTGCACCGTATTATCGTGAAGAGAATTCCGAAGAAGCCTGTTTTTGTGAAGGAGGCAAAGGAAAGGGTGGAGCTCCCCGGGTCTGTGCAGTAGATAAGCGGGTAGAAGTGCATGAAGAGCCCTGGGATCTTGTTTCTCTCCTGGATCTCCTCGGATATTTTTTCGGCCAGAGAATTATTTGTGCACGTGAGAGCTTCACTACCCCCCATGGAAAAGTATTCTCTGTAGTACCCGATTTTATAGAGAACCTCATCAAAGACAACGGAGGGCCCGTACCTGTACAGGCAGTGTGTGCAGTCTCCGGCAATGCTCACTATAGCCCCGAAAAAGGCCCCCCACTCCGGCATATTCCTGAAGGAGAACCAGCTGATGGGGCGCACCAGAAAGTCCCGCATTCGGAACCTTTTAAACGCGTAAAGAAGGTACGGCCTTTTCAGAAGAGCTGTCATTTCCTTCGCGTACTTGCGCTCCAAAACGTTCTTTTCATTGCGCATGTTGTTGAAAAGAATCCTCCAAACCCCGTGCAGTCTGGCATCCACTGCAACTTCCGTCCTTCTCATGGGGAAGAGAATTGCCTCCACCCCCAGAGCAGCAAGTGGCACCAAAACGAGTGCGCACGTGTTTACCCTGGAGAATAGCGCTTTAAAGGATATAAGGTGTATGAGAACCACGTACATCCCAAAGACAAAGTTGCTGCAGAGGAATGCCACGAAGTAGTCAAAGTACGTGTAGCTAATAAGGCCCATAAATGCAGTTTCGCGCGTGATGAAGTAGTTGGTGGTGCAGAAGCACACGGCCTGGAGGATGCACGGGACAAGAATGTTTTTCACGAGAATCTCCAAGACAAGGGCAGCAATAAACTCTGCTGCATTGTACATTCCCGACCGAATCTCGAGCTTGCACATCTCCACGCTTGCAGAGTGCAGGGCACACGGGGAAATGCACACGCTTGCAAAGTACAGGAATATCATGTAGTACCAGAAGAGAAAGCACGCAGAGATGCTCCACCTGACAGTTCTTGCAGCCCGAATCAGAGCAGAAATGCCCTCTTTCAGCGCTGGGAAGTTGCCAAACTCCGGGACTCTCCTTGGGAACTTCGGGATTTCTGCGGACTTTGTCACGATGGGGCTGCTGTGGATGTCCGTAAAGTCCAGAGTCTCCCAGGAGAAGAAAATAAGGCCCACAGAGAGCGCGCAGACAGCGCAGTATATAAGCACTCTGGCGAGAAACACGGGGAATCGAAACCTCCGCTCAAGCAAGGCCGACCTTTTCATCAGGGCCTTAACCGTTGAAAAGTTGAACCTGTCCGGCCTCACGAAGACGCTTTTTGTGGGCGTACAGCTGCTCCAGTGCCTGACTCGGCCTGTCCCTTCGAGGAAACTTTCAAGGACTTTTCGGTCTTCCCTGCCCAGAATATCCTGCAGTCTTCCCGTGTTTGCCCCTAGGATAAAGTCTGAAAAGGGCTTTTTGGAGAATGCCATTCCACGCCTTCTTAGATGCTTTTCCATCTTTGCACACGGGCCGCAGTACACCACCGCTGACTTGTGCATAAACACGATCCAGTCCGCTAAGGCCAAAATGCTTTCTGGCAAGTCTCTCTCCAGCACGAGAATGTTCGTCTTTTTGTTCTCCCGAATTCTCTGCAGGAGCTTCTCGTCGTCAAAAAAGCACGGGTTTCTTGTCTCCTTGATGTTCCACGTATTCACTTCATTTTCAGTGAGCATGCCTGCTCCCAGCATAACTACGTCGAGGACGCTGTCCATCTCCTCTGCTAAGTGCTGTATCTGCACGTCTGCGATTGGAGCTAGCCCCGTAAAATGGAGGGCCTCGTCCACAGCACTTTTTGGGCGCTCCCTCACCGTTGCCACGAACATAAGCACCTCCCGCGGGGTCATCGCGTCGTACATCTGCGGGCTTGCAGGCCTCGAGTAGTTCGTCCTTTTCATCCACGCGGCAGCGTCTCGCCTTTCCAGCTCCCCGAACGCATTTTGCACTTTTATGCGTCCGCGCTCCTTCCCGTGCCCGGGCATTGGCTGTCCTGAGAGCACGTTTAGAAGGGTTTCCCTTCTCTCCTGCGAGTCTCCAATTAAAAGCGTAAGTTTTCCCTTTGGTATTTTGCACGTTATGCTTTTTAAAAGAACTTCGTCTGTTGCCTTTGCCCGCAGCGTATACTCCCGCATTTTAATGGCAAAGCCACTGCACACTCCGCTGAATGCCCCGGGAAACGGGCTGCTGTTTTCCTTTTCGCACTCTTCGCTGTGCTTTTTGCCCTCTGTTTTGGCGCTTTTGTCTATGCAAGAAAGACTCCCCTTTTTGCTACACGCCATAAAAAAACCAGATCTATCTTTATTTATACTTATTTCTCTGGCACTTTCCCATCTCCTGGCAAGAAGCATGGTCTTGTGGGAAAACCTCTTTATCCCACCAAGAGCTTACGGGCGAAGTTCTCGATGCAGTGCAGCCCAAATGCGGAATTTCCACGGCCTGCGGCACTCCCCGTGGGACTAGGCCGTACTATTTGGGCCCGCACCCGTGCAAAGGCAGAGGCCTTTAGCTTCCATGCTCGCAGACTCCACGCGGGCTTTCCCCCTCTTTTTGCTGGGCTTTCCACGCTCTCCGCGGACTTCTCCGCGCCACAGAATAAAGAATGTGTATTTTTTTCTCAAATATGTATGGGTTTATTTTAAGCTAAACTGCTGCATCTACTGGAGTAACCACGGGGGATACGCAGGAAGCACAGATGCAGTGTAGTCGCAGAAGTACCGAGCAAATTGCTCGGCATTCGGGTGCCTGTCCGGAAGAGACCTGCCGTACTCCAAGGATATTCGCTTTTCGTGCTCGAAAATTCGCGTGGTGATGTACCAGTACGCCTGCTCGTCCTGCAGAAACTCGAGAGCCTGCAGTAGCTTGTACATTTCCTTGGTCTCGTCAACGACAACAAACCGCGTCGACTGCTGCCGGGCCTCTTTGCTTCTTTTTGTGCACTCGTACATGCACATGTGATACAGCTTGTAAAGAATGTATACAACCGGCGTAATGCAGTCGATCACGGAGACGTGCGGATTGTGTCTCTGCTGGGAGACTGCGTATGTTTGCACAACCTTCTTGAAAGTGTGATCCTTCACTGACCGGCTGAACTCCACGATCAGGTCGATGTAGAAAGCCTTGTCCACGTACACAAGCTCATTGAGGAGGAGGCAAACCTCGTTGGTTATGCTGTGCGTCGATGTCCCGTGGAGGTAAACGGCAACGTGGTGGAGGAATCGCGTCTTCTTCAGGAATTCAAGCATGTCCGCGTGCTTGTATCGGACCGTTCGGGAAACCGTGTTTATCAGGTACAGTATGCAGACAGTGGCAGGCGCCGTGTGGTCGCTGCTTTCAAGGCTTTTGAGCACGCTCGAGCCCTCCAAGTACACGTGCAGGAACCGCAGCGTGTGCTTTCCGCTGGGCAAATACTCAACGGTCCGGATCATTTCCCGGACAACCTCCAGGCACGCGAGCCTGTTGATGGAGTCGGACCCGGAAAATATGCAGCTCAGAAGAGGCTCTGCCCTTTCCTCTATTTGGCTGTAGAAGTGCGTGTAGTGGTACCCCGTTGCCTCCATGTGCGCAGAGTCTTTGAAGACGTTCCCGGTGAACGAGACGAACAAGTACAGAAACTTCGCCAAATTGTGTGCCCCTTTTTGCGCCCGGGTGAGCTTCTCCAGAGACCGGAGCAGCATGGAAATCGCATCCTTCGCCACCAAGAGCCGAATCCACCTGCAGAAGTTGCTCTCCCCAAGCGAGAAAAAGCACGGAAACATCTCAATGATCGGGCTGTACTCTGAGCTCTTCAAAAGTTGCTCGATGTAGCACATGCTGGGATGCCCTGCGATGATCTCCAAGGTTTTTTCGGGCATGCACTCCAGCAGAATCTTCATCCCGTCCGCGTATATTTCGTAGCAAAGAGAGACAATTCCGTCCGAGACCTTCTTGGAGTGCGCATTTTTGCGGATGCTGCGCAGGCCGAAAATGTACTTCTCCGTGCACAGCTTTGGCGCTATGGACTTCTGGAATATCGACCCCTTAATAAAGTCCAGTGTGTTGAGCCTGGACGTTTTCTGGCTGCTCGTGCTGGAAATAAGAAAAATATAGTCTATCACCGCCCCCAGCTTATTCTCCACAAATCGCCGAATGTCTGCAGGGGAGTCCGTTTCCTGCAGCACTTCGATGGCTCTTTCTATGCCCATTTAAATAAAAATCGGAATGCATTTATTTTATAGAGCCAGCCGAAAAAAGCCTGGGAATTCCCAGCTTTACGTCCTCCGCTGAATATTCCGTGCGTGCGTGTTTTTCCACAATTCGGGCCAGGACGTCCCCTCGAAGCCTGTGCAGGACTGAGCCCAGGCACTGCACTATCACCCGCCGAAAGTGCAGCGAGTATTTGTCCCTGTCGTACAAAACCGAAAGAATCTCCCAGGCGATTTCTCCCTGCAAAAGAAGGCTGCATATCCCCTCAAGAGACTCCTTCGTCAGAATTGAAGCGTGTACCTGCACTATTTCCAAGTACAGTTTTTTCACGGTTTTTGGGCTTTCCCTCCGCAGTACTCCGGGGAGCTGCAGCATCACGCGGCGTATCTCCTCCGGGGGCTCGGACTCAAACTTTTTGCTCTTCACCGTGAAGTAGTACTCTGCGAGCGTGCTTATAAAAGCAGGCTCTTCTGGAGCGTCTTCGTCTGGGCTTTCGCACACTTCTTCGATGCGGGGCTTCCTTGGGACGTCGCTGCTGAAGTGCGCAGCCTCTCCCGACTCCAGGAGAAGCTCGCCCTGCGTGAGATAGTCGCTCAAAATAACGGCTCTGTCCCGAAATCCGCCTGAAAGGTGGCAATCTGCGCTGATTCTCTCGGCCACGCACGGGAAGTACTCTAGCACGTACTCCTCCCGCTTCAGTACCTGCATAATTTTAATTGCCGCAAGAACAAGCCATCTGTCGTACTCGTGTGCATACCCGCACCTGTGCGAGGAGATCAGAGTGTTGGAAAGCATCTTGTGCACGTGTATAAGGTGCTCCCGGGGCATTTCCTCCTCAATTGCACGCACAATTTCGCCCAAAAAGGCCCTGCTCAGGTCTCCCGCGTAGAGAAGAGACTCCTCCAAAAGAGCAAGACAGGGCGGGTGAGTTCCGCAGCAGGTTTCGTGGGAGGTTCCGTGGGAGGTTCCGCGGGCATCTGCCGCCCCCATACTGTCTCCAGCACACTTTCCACACCCTCGCACATACTTTCGAAAATCCACGTGCGGGCAGTGCTTCTCCAAAAGAGCCTGGATCTCGCCCGAAGAGATTCCTGGGGTTTTGAGCCCTCTGAGTATTTCGGCCATTTCACGCCCAGACTTGCCCCGTCTTTGCGCATTTACGCCCATTCTTGCTTTTAATTAAAATTTATTTGTATTCGCATGTGGGACCAGGCAAGACTAATGGAAGACACTTACACGCCAGATGCCGCAGAGACGATACAAATTTCCTCGCTTGCCCTGATAAAAATGCTTAAGCATGGAAGAGCTGGAGTTCCCATGGAAGTCATGGGCCTGATGCTGGGGGAGTTTGTGGACGAGTATACGATCCGCGTGACTGACGTCTTTGCAATGCCGCAAAGCGGGACTGGAGTCAGCGTGGAGGCTGTTGACCCTGTCTTTCAGACGAGGATGATGGATATGCTGAAAATAACGGGGCGAGGAGAGAGCGTTGTTGGATGGTACCACTCGCATCCTGGGTTCGGGTGCTGGCTTTCCAGCGTGGACATAAACACGCAGTCTGCATTCGAGCAGCTCTCCAAGAGGGCAGTTGCTGTTGTGATAGACCCAATTCAGAGCGTGCGCGGAAAAGTCGTTATTGACGCGTTTAGGCTTATTCCCATGCAGAAGTCGATAACGGGAGTGGAGCCACGGCAGGTCACGTCGAATATTGGGTACCTGACGAAGCCCACTCTTGTGAGCATGCTGCACGGCCTGAACAGGCACTACTACTCGATAAACATCCAGTACAAGAAGAACGAGCTGGAGGAGAACATGCTCCTGAGCCTGCACAAGAAGACCTGGGCGGACTGCCTGAAGATGGAGACGGTCAAGGACTTTGAGAAAAGAGCCAGCACCAGGAAGAAGGCAATAAAGGAGCTGGGGGTTATGCTCAAAAAGCGGGTTGAGGAGGAGAAGGCTGCGAAGGAGATGAACGTCGAGCTGGAAACTGTTGGGAAGCTGGACGTGCGAAGAAGGATTCTGCACGAGTCAGAGACCCTAATGAGCGAAAACACAATGCAGCAACTCATTGCGCATATTCACAACAGAATATTTTCGTAAATAAACCAATCAGGAAGTCTTTCCGCTCTATCCCTGTGCACTTCGCAGTTTTTGATTTATTGATTCCGTCTCTGCCCAGGCCTTCGCACGACGAAAGCCCAGTTACTCCCGTGCGCTGCTGGAACAGGCAAAGTGAAGGGCATCGCAATTTATGCGAGAAGGAGGCTGGAAAGTTTATCAGTTCTATCAGTTCTATCGTTTATTATCGTATGCTAAGCCCCCGAATAAAGGCTGCATTTTCGCTAGCACCTCCAGTTACACCCGGCCTTCACGCTCTTCCAAGTGCGACAGCCCAGAGCCGGAAATAGCAAAGCCCGAGCTACCGCACGGGAGCCTTCAAAGTCACGACTTCGCAGATGTCGGGGGGTGTGCTGGCCATGCCCAGAGGGGATATTATAATAACCTGCGTATCCAGTTTCCGGACCACCTCAAAGACCAGGTTGAATGCTGCCTTCCTGTTGAGCCCGTCCATAAAAACGTCGAATTCATCGAGGACTCGGAGGGGCGACGAAATGAGAGGCCACAGCGCAAGGAGAAAGCACGCGCCAGAAAACGATCTTTCTCCCCCGCTGAGGCTGCCCTTATTCCCGCGAGAAGCCTCAGAGACTTTTACGGAGATGTGCAGCTCCTCCTGCAGATGGTCAAAGTCCAAAACTCCCTCGTACTCGCGCATCCTCATAAGCGATGCAAACTCCTCCCTCCCCGCGCTGGCAATTGCCTTCAGCATCTCCTCCCTCTTTTTTATGCGCTCTTTTGTGGCCCTCTCTATTTCCGTCTTTCTCTGCTCGCCCTCCTGCAGGACCTGCTCAATCGCGCAAACTTCACTCTGCACTTCCCTCTCACTCCGCGCAGTCTCCTCCTCGCTGTGCATGGTCTTTTCTCCGTGGACTTCCTCTGCTGCGCGCATGCGGGCTTCTGCCTTCTCGAGGTCGCTTTTCACCTCCTGCGGGGTCCTGTCCACGCGCAGGACGTGCCCAGACTCTTCCGCGCGTGCCTTTGCGGCTGTGCACGCTCTGTGCATCTCCTCCAACTCCGCCTCAATTTTTTCTATTTCCGCCTTCGACCTTCTCATCCCGTCTTCGCTTCGGACGATATCTCTCCGCACGGCATCTCTTCCCTCCTCTGCCTTTCGCCTGTGCCCTGCGTCTTCTGCGCCCTCTTCTGCAGGCTCTACTCGCGGCAGGTGGGCCTCATTCCGCAGGAGTTCCGCCCACGTTTCCTGCACGGATGCCTGCTGCTCCTGCATCTTCTGGATCTCCTCGTGGACGCTTTTTTTTTCTTCCTCCATTTCGTCGTTCTCCTTCCTCCGCATTCTCTCTTCGATCTCCTCGATTTTTTTCTCGAGTGCCCGCTCCTTCTCCCGCGCCTCGACGAGCATCTTCCTCGTCTCTCTCGCCTCCTTTGCCAGCTGCTCTCCCCTCTCGGGGAGTGTGCTCCCCCCGGAAAGAACCCTTCTCCCAGCTGCACACCGCATGTCGCTGAGACTGCTTCCCACGCACTGTATTCGATCCGCAGAAGGCGTGAGGATGCACTCGAGCCCGCACCTTCTCTGCACGACTTCGTACGCCTTGCTCCTGCTCTCGAGGAGCCCGACTCTTTCAATGCCCAGCAGAACCACCAGAGTCTCCACCAAAAGAGGGCT
This sequence comes from Nematocida major, assembly GCF_021653875.1. NCBI lineage: Eukaryota > Fungi > Microsporidia > Nematocida > Nematocida major. The sequence goes on from NW_025952954.1 coordinate 172,707, forward strand.
TCCCTCGACCTGCGAAATCACTGTTGTGAGCCCAGGGACGTTTGCCGTTGCCAGGATTTTGTTCGAGACACTTCTGGCTTTTTCGTATATCCGGTCGAGAACTCGGTCCTTCTGCGGCTTTGTCAGGTATATCCTGTACCTCCTCACGCGGTGCTTTTCCAAAACACTTTCCAGCACGGCACGGTCTTCCGCTGTGTGCACGATAAACCCAAAGAGGGCACTCCCCAGAAGAGCCTCAATAGCGCGCACCCACTTTTCGTCCTTGACTTTTATGTGCGCGTGCAAGGGCCCAAGCACGTCGAGCTTTCTCTGCGATATTTCCTGGACGGCTGCCTCCATGTTCGCGTCTTTCTGGGGGCGGGCTTTCTCTTCCTCCGCCTGCACCTTCTTTATCGTTATGTCGAGCTGCGCCTGCTGCACCTCCAGGCTTTTCCTGGCAATGGCGCGTGCCTTGTGCTGCTCCTTCAGCTCGTTGATGTCCTCCTCGGGCTCCTTTTTCGGGGCGCCCAGGATCTGCTGGATTCTCGCGAGTTTTTTCGTTTTTTGCTCTATTTCGTACGCGTAGTACTCGATTTCTCTCTGGATTTCTTTTTTCCTTTTTTCGTTCTTTGCAATGGCTTCGCTCGCCTTCTCGTTTTTGGCGTGTCTGAGGGCGCGCGCATCGGCCCTTTTTCTCGCTGCCTCCAGGACCTGCTTGGAGATGCTCTCGGCTTGATCCAGGAGATTTTGGTGCTCCCTCGACATGTCGGCGTACGAGTTCAGCAGGGCCTCGCGCGCTCTTTCGGCCTCGCTTCGCTTCTTTTCTATTTCCCCGACCTTGCTCCACTCGTGCTCTATCCTAAGGGCGCGCACCTGCTCTCCCATCGCCTGCAGGCTTTTCTGCGCATTCAGGGCACTTCGCAGGGACTCCAGAGTCTTCTTTTTGCCCGTATATCTCGTGTGGGCAGCGTGCAGGGAGGTTTTTATCTCCTCTAGAGTGCTCTGGCTTTGCGCGTGGATGTCCTCTATGCTTTCTATCTCGGTGGCAGCCTTGAAGAAAGAGTACATCCCCTTCGCGCTGTGGGACTTCAGGATTTTTTTGGCCTCGTCCTGCGTCAGGAAGCTTATGGGACTCTTCAGGTTGATCCGCTCCTGCTCTATAAAGGCGTTCAGGTCTTCCTGCGTCCTTCCCACAACCTCGCCATCGACCGTTATTTTTATTCTGGAAGACTCTGGCGAGATTCTCTTTTCTATGTGCGTGTCTTTATACGTGCCTGCTGCTTCTGGGCTCTGCGTCTTAATGTGCACCCGAATCACAGCGTACTCCTCTCCTGTTTTTATGTACTGCTTGTGCGAGCTGCCCCGCATTAGAGACGCGCGGACGCCAAAAAGAACCCCAAGCGCAACCATAACAGCCGACTTCCCGCTTCCGTTGCTTCCAACTATGCACGTCACTTTCTTGCTAAACTCAACAAGCAAGTTGTCGTGGCACATAAAGTTCACGAGCTGAATGCTTTGCATAAAGAACGGGCTGCTCATAAAAAAATAATCCCGTGCGAAATTATAAATGCAGTGCTGCAGGAAAAGAGACACTTTCTGCTCTGCGGCTAAATTTCAGAGAAAAGTCTTCTAAGCCCGGACTTTATTATTGCCATGCCCTGCCTCCAGGGCGCTATATTTGCGTCTGTCGTGCAGGGACCGCGTATTTGGATGGTTTCCAGATGAAAAAACTCCGTTTTCTCTGGGGCAAGCCCGGAAACCAGCTAATACGCGCACTCTCTATTGGTTTTGTGCTGAGGGACTGCTATTCATGCGGATTTTCTGGAATTTGGGTGCTACTGCTCCAGTCTGGAATAAGTTGGAAAAGCACACGATAAACCCCAGGATAGCAGCAGCGCAGCAAAGCACCTGTACATTATGCCCAAGACGTTCTGCAGGAGAAAGCTCTTCTTCGACAGGCCTTGGCCCAGCCTCCTGCTTTCCACTTTCAAGCACTGCCCCCTCAATTACCGTGTGCTCTGCGGGTGCTGCCTTCTGCACGGGGGCTTCCGCGCACTTTCTTTCAGCGGGTTTTTCTTTCTCCAGAGACTTTTCTTGTGCGGGGGCTTCGGAGCCCACGAAAAAATCCGAGGAAACCCCTTGAAGTCGCTTGGCTGTGCGCATCTCCATGTACGCAGTTGCCACGGCCAGCCTCTCCATGAGGGAAAGCGTTTTTCCTGGGAGGTTTGGCAGGCTGCTTATGCGCACGCACGGTCTCAGCTCGCGGGCGGAAATAAGAGAGAACACGCACGACCCCGGAACATGCCCTCTCAGCGCCTCAGCGTCTTTTTTGTCGGCATGCGAAACTTCTTGGGAACCATACACACTTATTCGACCTGGATTGGGGCTATTCATAAAAAGAGAAATATTTCAGACTATATACGACATAAAATTAAGCAGATCTGTTTTTGAATTCGTGCTTTTGCACATTTTGGCATCAGCACAAAATAATTAGTGATTTAAATTAGAAATTCAGCCTTGAGAAAGGAATTGCTATAATTGCTGTGGTTGTAATGCAGAAAGTGCTAGGAAAAATCACAGCCTTTTTTGTTTATTGGAGTGCTTACAGACATTATTTGTTCTATCCCGTGATATATAAGGCATGCAGCCCCTTAATCAGGCCCATATAAGCAAACCAATTACGAGTAACTGCTTCCACACAGAAGAACTGCAATTACTGGACTGTGGGACTCATGCATTCAGGACATTCAGGACATTCAGGAAAGAGGGAAAGAAGGAAAGAGGGAAAGAAGAAAAGAGGGAAAATGCTCACTAGTGCCAAACATGCATGCACAGCCCGAGTTTGTGCATCCTTTCCCTCTATTTTCGAAGTTGCAAGTCTCCTCCGCACTTCAAGCTGATTTCTTTCTTTTGCACGCACGAATTTTGCATGGAAGTAAACGAGGCGAAAGAAGTGTGCGAGTCCGCAACGTACAACCACAACAGCCAAGTGAGAGGCCTAGCCATTTCCAACGGAGTGCTCTACACGTGCACAGACCACTATATATACGCGTGGCAAGACAAAAGTCCAACTCTTCTTGCAATGTTTAGACTCCCCCCGAAGGCGGAGGGAAACTCGCAGCGCCTCCTGCAGGATGTTTGCACTCTGCCCTCCAGCTGGGAGCACTTTGCATCGAACCATGCAGGAACAGTGCACATATTTGCCCCGAAAAGCTACTACAAAATCACGCCAAAATACGTGCACTGCACCGTCTCTAGTCTCTTCATTCCGTCCTGCTGCACAGAATTTGGGCCTTTCGCCGTGGAGGATGGGACGCTGTACTTCTACTCCGAGGAGAGGCAGAGGATTCTAGACCTCCCAGAGGGTGACACGTGCACCCGCCTCAAATACATCAGCGGCGATCTTTTTCTGGGCATGGATTCGGGGCGCATTTACTCCGTGCTCTTCCACCGGAGGGAAATCGCGCCGGAAGTAGCCTCGGAAATGGGCCAAGCAGGGATTCCACTCGGTGAAAGTGCCTTCTGTGCGCTGGAGGCGTCTCTCTACGCGGGGACTCTGCGGGTTTTTGTGGACGGGTCGTGGCCTGTCCTGGACTTCCACCCGAAGCCCCTTCTCGTCTCGTACTTTGGGAGAAAACTGCACGCCCCCTCTCTGGGATGCGCAGAAAAAAGGCAAGTTTTAAGCATTATGAGTGTTGACTCTCTCTTTATTCTTTTCACTCGTGCGAGTGTTTTAATATTTAATGAATCCCTCCACAGGCTTGGGACATGCCCAGTGAAGGGAGAGGGCATTTCTCACGTGGAGAGAGTCTTTATGTCACAGGACACAGGCATGCTTAGTGAGCTTTCTGTGCTACTTTGATCTATCTATGGTTGTAAGCATCACCAGGCCGGAGAGTGCTTCTATTTCTTCTTCGCTGTAGTTTATTACAAGGCAGTCGTCAAACGCGTGGTTCTTCCCTCCTGTGTTCTGCACCCCTATCTCGTTGTATGCTAGCTCATACCCTTCAGTTGTGCCGTCTGCCAGAATTCTGGATACGGGCTGCCTCTGTCTGTGCTTTATTTCCTTGCTCATAAACTTTACAGGCCTGTGCTTCTTGTGGATCTTTAAATACAGCCCACAGGCATTACACAGATAGTTTCCTGTCTCGCTTCTTCTCCACAATGGTGTTATGTTTGTTTTGCAGTTTTCGCATGTTATGTCGTCTCCTTTCTTATATTTTATCATCCTCTGCTGATTTTATGCGATCGATTGTTTTTTCTATTTGATCAAGAAATTAAAATTTTATACTTTCTAAATGACTTATCATGGGAAAGATAGTTCTTGGTTGCACACTGGGCAGCGACAACTCCTGCTAAGAAGCCACGGATCGATGCAATTGCAGTGGTAGTAGTGCCTGCACTGCAGAGTCCGGACGAAGTCTTCCGGCTGGAACCTGTCGAAGCAAATCGGGCACTCCTCGTACTTTCTGTCTTTCTCTGGGAGTCTCTCGTACTTCTCCAGGGAGACGGTGGATAAGTCCTTCGGAGTGACCAGCTTCACAGCCGGCTCGTCCAGGCGCTCAAAAAGGCTCGGGAACACGAATATCATCAGAACCAGAAACACGATGTAGAGAATCTGCACTGCAGGAAGCGTGCTTGTATAGGGGTGCGATATTTTCACTTTTGGAAGCTCCTTGTTCTTCTCGTACGCCTCCACCAGCCGTTTATACATGCTTGCCTCTATTGAGACCACGTGAAATCTGCTTGTGGACGTATACTCCGTCTCGCCCCCGTCCAAAATAAGCATTCCCGAAGCCCCCATTTCCCGGAGGGTGTTGTACTTGCTGAGCGTTGAGCAGCCCCCTTTCTGCACCATCCCCAGCCACTTCTTCTGGACTGGCGGCACAAAAGAGGCGCTTCTGCACGCGTCCTTCGACTCCTCGAGGGAAGCCATCGGAAGAACGTAGTACTCCTGCACGCTTGATGCACTCGCGCAAGAGACAAAGATGCAGATCCCCAGAACGGATAGAAGACACTTTCCCACTTGAGACATTCCCCTCTGACACGCCCCCGCATATATAGGCCTGTTTGTTGTTTCTCTTGTGCATGGATACGCCTGTTTCACATTCAGCAGAAACTCCAACTCTCTCGGGAGTCCCGTTTCACCCGCAGGAAGCCCGCAGGAAACAAACAAACGCGGAAATTCCGGAAAAATCCCAGAGTCCGGGAAGACACGGGGACAGGCGAAATCCCGTGCGGAACCGCCCAGTAAAGCCCCAGGCCTTCCTAAAATTTCGAAGTCTCAAAAAGCCTCCTCCCATCCCCGTGCAAGAAAAGCAAAGCAGAATAAAATATAATATTGTTTATGAGTATACATTCGCGGGCTGCCTACTGGGAGCTTCTGTTTAGAAGCTGTATTTGCAGGGCGCTGCACTGGTGGACCAGCTTCTCGTTTTCAGCGGAAAGTTCAACGACAGCCTCCTTCAGCTCCTTCACTTGCATGTTCTCCTTTCCCTGTATGGCCTCTAGGCACAGGGCCAAGTCGTACTTTAAATTGTAGTCCCCCGTCTGCTCCGAGGCCATCGTAAGGTACTCCATTATTACCCGCCTTTCAGAATGAATCTTGCCTTTCCCCACCTCTTCGACTCTTTCCTCGTTTGTTTTTTCCTCAAAAGGCGCTCTTCGCATGCGCAAAAATAAACCAAGCCATTTATACTTAAAAAGGCGGGGAGGCTCCCGCGTCTCCCAAAAGAGGGCGTGAGAGGTGGGCGGGCTGGCGAGAGAGTGTGCGCGCTAATGGTATAATGGTAGAACGCAACCCTTCCAAGGTTAAGACCCGGGTTCGATTCCCGGTTAGCGCACTTTTTTGTCTCCGCCAAAGCACGGCCCGCGGGCAAGCAAAGCGAGTGGATAGCAGGCGAGCAAGTCCGGGTTATAGTAAAGCACGGAGTTAGTAGCAAGCACTGAATTAGCAAACTAGTAAACTAGTAAAGTAAGTGAATTAGCAAACTAGTAAACTAGTAAAGTAAGTGAGTTAGTGAATAGTAGTAAAATAGCAAACTAAGTGAATAGTATCAAAGTACTGCTGAATTAGTGAATAGTAGTAACCTAAGTGAATTAGTGAGTTAGTAAACTAGTAACCTAAGTGAATAGTAGTAGCCTAAGTGAATTAGTAGACTAGTAGCCTAAGTGAATAGTAGTAAACTAGCAAACTAAGTGAATAGTAGCAAAGTGCTGCTGAATAGTAGTAAAGTACTGCTGAATTAGTGAGTTAGTAGCCTAAGTGAATAGTAGCAAGCAAGCACTGAAACACTGTACGAGCAAAACACCAAAACAAATGAATAGTAAAATACTGAATGCAAATAATAAACCGAGTGAAATAGCAAATACTGTGAGGTAACCAGGGAAACAGGAAAATACTGCATACGATAATAAACCGAGTGAGCTAGTAAACTACAGGACGCGAATAGTGCGCCCTTTGAATGGCCTCCCGTGCAAGCAGCGAAGAAGTAAATAGGGCGTAATTCCAGGGCTTGCGCGTGTTTATTTTTGGGCTGCTCTGGCACTTCTTTGGCCTACGCTCTCGCTGCACGGCTCTCCCTGTACTCGATGCGCGTACTCAGGGCAATCGCCTGCCTAACCGTCATGTTGAACGGGTACAGGACAGTGTCCAGCTTCTCCTGCGGGTAGAGATACTTCTCCGCGCGAGGATTCTCTCTGTACAGGCGCATCCTTTGCTCCCAGATGTACTCCACGTACGAGTGATGGTGCCAGAAAAGAGGGTCGTTCGTGCTTTGCATGTACGACATGTCCCCATACTCGCCGCCTAGGTTCAGGTGCACGAGAGCGTGCGGAATCAGCTCAAGCTCTATCGTGAAGTCGTAGAAGCTGTTTTTCTTGCGCACGATTCGGTCGATCTCCTCCTCGTTGTAGAAGGGGTCGATCTTCCTGTTGCGGGTGCGCTGCAGGCAGTGCGTGACAGGCTCGTGCACGAGAAAGCATCGGGTAAGTCCCCAGTGGGCGCTGTCCAGCATCGGGGACTCGCTCGGATTATCCGCATCGAGGGCCCAGTTCCAGTACGGGACTGTGATATCGTCCTGCCCGGAGACGGCTCTCAGAAGATATTCATAGTAAAGAAGGAAGAGCCTGTGCCACGGGAGAAACTCCAGGGAGTTGTGCGCATACCCACGCACGGTAAAGTGGACTCGCGCGAGTGGCTCCAAATATCCGGACTTTCTCAGGAGCTCCACGGCCTCCCTGTACGCTTTCCACTCTTTCTGCGTGAGGTCTCGGAACTCTTTTCTCACGACTTTTCTCTCCACCCGGGGAATGTGCAGATACTCCTCGTCTATGGCTATGAGTGGGTTTATAAAAAAGTCCCCGAGGTCGTCGCTTTCCTCGGGATACGCCTGCGGGAATGGGTTGTTCTGCACGGGAATGGAGGTGTGGATGAGGGCGCGTGCAAACTTTGAAAAGGCAAGCAGGGCCTGCACGATCACTTTTTCTTGCATTTTTTGCAGTTTCTCCGAGAATTTATACTTTTGAAATTCAGCCGCGGAAAAAGCAGCACTTTCCCGGGGAAATGCCGGAAATACCCTGCAGGAAGGCGCGACTTTTAGTGCAGGAGGGGGCTTTGCGCGGGGGGATACTTCGCCGTGTTTTCAGAGCCTGCCTGTTCTTTCTATTGGGCCTGCTGGTAAAACTCGCGTATTTGCGAAGAGACTTTCTATAAATGCGTTTATTTTATTCCTGGGACGGTCTTTGTCGCTTTATACACCATCTTCTTGAAAACGGTCTCGTTTTCCTGCATGTGGACGAGGACTCCCATGTACGCATACTTCCTGGTGGCTGCCTGGATGAGCATTCTCTCGATGTTTTCCGTGAAGAAGCTCCTGGTGACGCTTTCCTTTACCTTGAACTTTTTGAATATCTCAACAACCTCTTCCTCCGGCATTATCTCGGCGCCAAAGGAGACAATAATGTGCTTTTTGCTGCAGAGTCTAAGAACCTCCTTTACGTTGTATATCCACCGCCTTCTTCTGTGCGGGCTCCTGTACCCGGCCATGTTTATGTTCACGTATATTTGGCTGTGCACGGCACTTGACATGGACCCTTTGTTGAACGGGCAGCGGTCCTTTGTCAGATCCGGGCGAATCATGTCTATCTTCCACTGCACGCACCGGAAAATCTCTTCGGGCGAGCACACTTCGAGCTCGCATATGTCAAACTTGTCGGATATGGCGTATATGTCTCTCGGCCGGGTTTGCAGCGCAACCCCCTCTATCGTCACTTTGGAAATTCCCTCCCTTCTCTGCGGGGGGCTTTTCTTTTCCTGCACGTGCACGGTGTACGCAAATATCTGCTTGCTTGCATCGCTTTCTCCCCTTTCTGCGCTGTGCTGTGCATCCACGTACATGCAGAAAATTCCCATTTGAATATTTTTATGCACGCCCGCAGAAGAGCATCCTTGCAAAGTCGGGATGCCCCGTCTCTCCCGGGCGGATACGGCGTGGAGTTTGCATGCGTCGCTGCCCTTCTGCGGGAAAGGCTGAATTTCCGCGTTTTCTCTCCATCCCAGCACGTCCCAGGACTTTTTTGTGCAAAATATCTGCTTTCAAGGCCTCTGGCTGAACATGCTGCTAGCACCCGCCGAGGCCTGCTCTATAGTATCTTTTCAGGTTCTCCTGAAATAACCGATTTCTGTGCGGACTTTGCTTGATTTCGCCTGTGCTTGGCAATATAAATATAATTTATTCTTGTGTTTTTTATATGTCTACAACCTGCGGCCGTGCACTATATGCGTCCAGAGACTTGGATGGGGTTCGAAGCAAGGACTCTCTGAAGATGCTGCTCACGCGAGGAACAGACGAGAACAAAATAGACGCTTTGTGGCAGATAATAAAGGAAACAGGAATGGGCGTAAACCACGAAAGTCTGCTCATGACGCTTACCATGGTCATTCCAAACAGCAAAGACAAGAAGCTTATTCAAATGTTCTATCTGTACATGGAAAATATAGCGATAGAAGACGCGGAGGGAAACATCCGGGACGAAGTTCTTATGCTGTGCAACATGATTCGGGGGCATCTGGCGCACCCCAACGAGTACGTGCGGGCCCGAGCCATTCGGGCTGTTGGAAAGTTCAGAAGTGCCTCGATTTTTGACGTTTTGAAGGTGCCCTTCGTGGAGAACATATCGTACTCAAACCCTTTTGTGAGGAGCGCAATATACATAGCACTGCGCTCGCTTCTGAAGAGCAGGGAGCTTTCCAGCGTCTTTTCCGACGTTATTCCTGCCCTGCGGGAGCAGCTGCTCAAGGAGGGAGACCCCGTGTGCCTCTCCGAGGGGTATAAAACCGTGGAGGAGGTTGACAAGGCGTGCGCTTTGGAGATATACGAGAAAATGAAGGATACTGCGCACGAGTGCCTGCAGGAGTGCTTCATTCGGAGCGCGGAGGCAGCTGGGGACGCGCAGAGAGTCCTGGAGATCTTTAAGGGAACGTCCTCCAGGAGAGTGGAGCTGCAGGCGGGCGTGGCTTTGGTCCGGATCTCAGCGGATCGCGAGGTTTTGAAGCCCGTCGTTGAGAAGCTCTTTGACATGTCGAGCGAGTATTTGGACGCGCACTCGAAGGAGATGATCATAAACGCGTGCAAAAGAGCGTGGCGAAGCGGAAGGTTTTCCTTCGAGAATATGGCGATACAGATCGCGCAGATGATAACGCCGGCTCTTGCAAAGGTAAACGAGAGCCTGTCGCAGAGCATTTTGGAAATGGCCATGGGCGTGCTTTCCGTCGTCGAGGCGCGAGAGCTTTTCGTCTTTTTGTGCCAGAACATGCAAAGTCCCCCCGTAAACAGCCAGAGCAGTGCAGGACACTCCGGGAGCAAGGACAAAATATTCTTCATGCGCGCACAGAAGGAGCTTCTCAAGAAGTACCGGATGCACACGGAGGAGCAAGTCCAGAAAACAGTTGAGCTTCTGTGCTCGGGCGTGCCAGAACTCGCAATGGAGGCTGCGGAGTTTCTGGACGTTTTTTTGTCCGTCGAGGGGAAGGGGAGCGCGCTTTCGAAAGTTGTAAAAACCATCCCCGAAATAAAATTTGGAAAACTGCTCCGGAGGGTTTTTTCCCTGATAGAAAAGCACGCGGATGTGGGGGCAGCGAGAGACTCGGTCAGGGAGGTGCTGGGAGCCTTCTCTTCAGAGCACAGCGGCATTCTTTCGGAGGCGAAAAGAAGCCCGCAGGAAACGGGCAAGATTTTTCCGGGGGTTTCTGTCGCGTCTTTTCTCCTGCAGATGTCCACGCACATGCGCGAGTGCAAAGAACCTGAAAAAACGGAGTTTCAGGCAGATGTTATGGCGGCAGTGCTGAAGATGTACGCCCTCGGGAAGAAGGCGGGGGCGCTTGACGAGCCTTCCAGGATCTCTCTCCTGCGGCTGGCCTCTCTCGTCGGCGCAGACGGGGCAGAGAAAGCCCTGAAGGCAGTTGGAAGCGGGAATTCCCCCGGAAAAGCCCTGCTGGAGTTTGCAGGGGAGGCCCAGCTGGACGTTTTGGCGCGCCCTGCATTCTCCCTGATACAGGAGAAGGGCACTCTCCTCATGAATGCAAGCCCGCTGAAGCGGTTTGTGCGCACGGCAGATGCTCCCTCTTTGAACAAGCTGAAGAGCGTGTTCCAGCTTACATCCGCAGTCGATCCGCTCTACTGCGAGTGCCAGATCACAACCACGCGCACGGAGATACTTCTGGACATTCTTTTGGTGAACCAGACAGATGCTCTTTTGGAGACCGTTGAGTTTGACTTTGTCTCCAGCCCGAATATACGAATACTCGGAGCAGTGACTCTCGACAAGCTTCGCCCGTATATGATGCGCACGCTGAAGGTAACGCTTCTCATGGAGGAGGCAGACTCCGGGTACATCGGAGGAACAATCACCGCAGGGCGTATTGGGAGAGACGACTACTTCCTGCAGAACATGCAGGAAATCCGGTTCAACCTCTCAGACATGCTCCACAGAAAGAGCATCACCCGCGAGGAGTTCCGGGAGAAGTGGCCGGTTTTGCTGTGGGAGAATCTGTACACGATCACGCTAACGGACCCACTGCTCACGCCGAGCGGAGTGATTGAAAAGATCCAGGGGGAGATAGAGGGCAGCGAAGTCGAAAGCAGGGCAGCATACGAAGAAGAGAGCGGGGCGCAGAAGAAGGGCATACTTGTGCGCAATATATATGCCGAAACAGCACAGGGAACAGAGATATACATAAATGCAACAGCCCTGGCGGAGAAGGGAAAGGGGCTTACAGCCACCTTTAGAATACGCGGAGAAAAGTGCCGCGTTGTAAAGTCTCTCTGCCAGCTCATCTCGAAGAAGATCAAGGCCTTGGCGCCCTAGGAGGATTCGGAAGAAGCAATGAATAAATGCGCACAGTCTTAAACACGAAGAAACCAAATTTCTGCGCAGAGAACAGCCGCTGCCAAGAGCCCGCAGAAGAGAGAGTGTCTGGGAGGAGAAAATGCGCGGAGTCTCTCTTCTCAGCCTCCTCTGTGCGGGCAGTGCGACCCCGTGCAAGTGCCATTCCATGAAAGTGCTTCTCTCGGAGTGCTCGGGGCTTTTCCAGCGCTCTCTTGTGATTCGGTCGCACGAGCCCGGGCTTTTTCGCAGGTGCTTCGCAGGGCATGCTGGGCGCTTTCTGCAGGCTGTTTTCTGCCGTGCTGCCGTTTCAGGGACTCTTTTCGCATTTTCCTGCGCAGTAACGTAAATATTATTTTTAATTTTTTTCCGCCCTTGCAAATGACAAGTACAGTCGCATCCTCAAAACTGAAGCTGAAGTTCAACGCACACACTGAAAGAGTTACCGACTTGAAGATAAAGCAGGAAAACGGAAAGCAGATATTATACACCGCATCTAGAGACAAAACCATCAAGGGATGGGAGTTCATAACTGGAAGCACTGGCGAAACTCTCGCAAAGCTCTCCAAGCTGCACGCAAAACACGGAGGCTTTGTGACCTCTCTCGGAATTTCCGACTCTGCAAACTACTTGGTCTCCGTTGGAGCAGACGACACCATAAGAAAGTGGCCAAGCTCCCCCACAGAGGAAACGAAGACAGCAACCCACCCAGGAAAGCCGTACTGCGTCCTCGTGCACAACACTGGAAGCGAAGAGTACATTTTCACCGGAGGAAAGCAGCCAGGCCTCAACATCTGGAACAGCTCCCTCCAGCTGAAGAAGCAGCTGATCCGAGAGGACAACCCAGCAGCCTTCATCACCGTGATCAAGGCCGTCCCAAAGAAGCCAGAGACTGTTTTGTGCGCATACGCAGACGGAGCAATTGTCGCGTGGAACATCGAAACTGGAGCAATCGAGAGCACCATGAAGGAGCACGCATGCATTTTGGACTCGCTTGTGGTTAGCCCAGACGGCTCCCTTTGCGCAACTGCAGGAAGAGATAAAAACGTCCTCCTGTGGGACCTCAAGGAGCAGGGATCAAACAAGTGCGAGATCTCCGTTGGAGACGCAGTCAGCTGCCTGGAGTTCGCCCTGTCCGCATACTGGCTGGCAGCAGGAACGGAGACGTCGATCATGATCTGGGATATACTCGAGAGAGACGTGGTCGTGGAAATCCCAAACCCAGAAGACTGTAAAGGATCATGCACAGCCATTTGCTGGCTGGATGGGTTCACTCTTATCGCAGGATACTCCGACGGAACCGTCAGAAAGTACACTATTGACGTGGAATAGCTGAAATAAAAACACTTAAGAATATGCGCTGCTGCAGGCATGCTTTTTCTTTTATTCTGCTTTTTCATTTTTCGCATGTTTGTTGTGTGCGCGCTGGGATGGGCTGCGACGCTTCTTTTGGGGAATGCGCTGGTTGTGCTCGCCGTGGAGATATGCTGCACTGCAGTCAGGCGCATCAGAAATGGGCTTATTTTGGGAAGAATGCGCGGAAAGTGGGCAGTTGTAACGGGGTGCACGGACGGAATTGGCCTGAGCATGGCGAGAGAGCTTGCCCGCTGCAAAGTGAACCTGATTTTGGTCAGCAGGTCCCCGGAGAAGCTGGAGGCTTTGCGGCAGGACCTTTCCAAGGAGGTCGAGGCGAAGGTGATTCCCATAGACTTTGAGCAGGAGGTGGACTTCCGCAGCGCCCTGGAGCCTGCAAGAGAGTGCTCTCCGTGCCTGCTGGTGAATAACGTGGGCGTGAATGAGGCAGGACCCACTGCATTCGCTGAGCACACGGAGAAAAGCATCCACAGGATCCTGCAGGTGAACATAGTGAATACAATCGGAATAACGAAAGAGTTCCTCGCGTGGGGGGCATCCCCCGCCGGGAAAAGGTACATTTTGTCGACAGGATCCATGCTGGGGATCATGCCGAGTCCCTTCCAGCAGGTTTACGCTGGGTCAAAGGCTTTCCTGCAGGCGTGGATGGACTCTGTCGCGAGCGAGCCCACGGACTGCCACTGCGAGGTGCTTATGACGGGCCTGGTCTGCTCGAAGCTTTCCGGCGCGAAGAAGCCGAACCTTTTCACGCCCTCCGCGGAGCTGTACGGGCAGAACTGCATCCACTCCTTCGGGACCGGGCACGTTACGTACCCGTATTTTCCGCACTTCATTCTCAGCATGTTTCTGCGCGTACTTCCGGGCTCTCTGGTGGGAGCGGCCATGCGCAGGGTTGGAGAAGCCGTTCGCGCCATGAAGAGGAGGAAGAGCGAGGCCGCAGCAAAGAAGAAGGAGTAGCCTGGCCCTATCTGCAGAGTTTTAAGGTGCGGGCATTAAGGGAATCTGCTCCTCTCACGGCAGAAGCGCATTGCGCAGACGGCCTTTTGTCTGGCAAGAAATAAACTGTTTTGCTCCTGCCTGAAAGTACGCTTTGGTTTGGCAGGATGTTTCTCTGCTTGGGAGGGCTGCAGGAGGAGCCTGCACGCGATTTATAGCCCTTCCAGCACGAGGAAACCCGTGAATGCCGTGGGAATTGTGAAAGCCATTTTCAAGGTGGCGCCCTGATGCGCCGCACCAGAAACGGACAAACAGGAAGCTTTGCCTGGATGTGCCCTGCAGGTGGTTTGAAGGGCGCTGTCTGCCTTTTTTCTCGTTTTCCCCGTTCGCTCTGGCCTCTACATATAGAGAATTTTCTTTGTCTTTTTTTATGTCGAAGTTCTTTGAGGGATTAGACGACGCTCCGCAGAAGAAAGTTCGCTCTGCGATTTCTGCCGAGATGGAAGACGATGAGTGCGGGGAGGAAAAGCCCAGCCTGTCGAACAAGGAAAAAAAAGACGAAGAAGTTGCGCAGATGTGCAGGGATGCCTCGTTTAAGAAGCCAAAAGACGTTGAGCAGTTTTTCAAAAAGCTCACGAAGTACTCGGCGCACTTCAGCCGGCAGGGAGTTCCCTCGGCCCTCCTGGAGTTTCTCGCGGAGACGGAGGGGAAGAAGGAAACGCCCTCTATATTCAAGCAGAAGAAGATAAAGTTCCTGGAGAAGTACCAGGAGGCGGAAGTTGTTCTGGAGCTTGTCGAGGAGAAGAAGAAAAAGAAGAGCTACATGGAGGAAATATCAAAGACGTACCTCATAGAGAGCCTGGAGAAGAGGAAGGCAGCGCTTCTCGAGATAGAGGGCGTGGGTGATCTGTCCAGCAGCGAAAGGCACCGAATAAACCTGTACATGACCAGCTGCCTCATTGAGGAGAGCATGCAGGAGCACTACGCCGAGATTGTGCGGAGGATGAAGAAAGAGGCTGAGTTCGTGGATGCGAAGGAGGAGGCAGACCTGCTGCGCACGCGAGTTGGGAAGTACGTTAAGAAATTGATCAAAAACATCCAGATACAAGATCGAAACGGCGAGTCCTGGGAGAGCCAGTACAAAGACCTGCAGGAAATTGCTCTCGCCCTGAAGAAGGCCACGTCCGTGCCGGAGGAGGGCCTTTTGGAGGTGGACTATTTCCTGCGGAGGGAAAAGCCTGCCCCGTGCCCGCACCTTTCCAACGAGTTTATCCAGAAAGAGGTTTCCAGCCACGGATACCCGCAGTTTGAGATGGTCGATAAAATCAGGTCTCTGCCCCTGGAGGAGGCGCTGGCTCTGCACAGAGAGCACGCTTCCTCCACCCTCAGCGCAGAGGGAGAGTCTGCAGAGCACTCAGTCACCATATGCTTCTACAAAATGGCGGAGGAGCTGGGAATGCGGGCATTTGCGGAGAGGGACTTTGCAAGCGCAATGGACCTCCTGGAGACCGTGTACTACAATAAAACCATCTGGAGCAGCCCGCAGACAGAGCAGATTCTGGAGGTGCTTTGCCTGTGCTTTGAGAAGAAGATGAAGGAAAAGAAGTTTTTCGACGTCTTCAAGAAGAGCCTTCTGCAGATAGGAGATAACCTGCTGCTTCTCAGGTCGCAGAATCCGAAGATGGAAATTGCAAGGGCATTCACCTTCTTGCGCCTGGGGGACTACATGGGCGCACACGCTATTGTCGCATCTCTGCTGCCAAATTTCAACTGCGAAAACCTCCTGCGGGCAAGGGCGATGGAGATACTTTTGACCCCTTCAGAGTGAGCGGGCAGAGGCATTGCCTTGCACCTGCACCCGAAGACTCGGAAAAATGAAGTAAATTATGCGCATGCTTTTGTCGTGCATGCAGAATTCTTTGGGCTTTGTTCTTTTCTGTGCGTGGATTTCTGGGTGGGCGGTGGATCACGCCTGTTTATTGCCGTATATATTCTCTATTTATTTTTATTGCATGTTTATTTTCGTTGCGCTGAGCCTTCTTATTGTTCTATCTATCGCCTTCTACATTCGGAGAAGCATCTTGCAGCAGGAGAAAGCAGATTTGGTCTATGACAATGCGTATCTGAAGGAGTATCTTGAGCTTTCTCCGGAGGCCTCCCAGCTGGACCACTTCAACGTGCTCACGAAGGCCAGCATATACCTCATTGAGAAGGAGGAGGAGCTGGAAAACGAGACAAAGGCGCTGTACTCCCTGTTCTACGCCCGCATGGTGAGCAATACCCTGTGGGAGCAGCTCAAGAAGGCCAAGGATGAGCTGCACCTTGACAAAATAACGATAGAGGCCGAGCTGGGAAGATACGCGAAACTCGACAAGTCCAGCATAGAGAGGCACCGGAAGCGCCCAGAAGTCCACACAAAGGAGAAGCTCTCGTACGCCTTCAGCAACAGCGAGCTGAAGGAGCTGTACGAAAGAATCAAGAAGCAATAAATATACAGTCACAGCCGGGCTCTCACCAATTTCCTGCACTGCGCCGGAAAGAATGATCAATTTCGCACTTGCAGCGCATGGCTTAAATATTTTCTATTTTCTATTTTTATGGCCATTCTTAGTTTGAAGATACTTTCCTTCAAGACGTACGACAAAGTCGAAAATATTCCATTTTCTGCATTTACGTGCATTGTGGGCCCGAACGGGTCTGGGAAGAGCAACTTGGTGGATGCGCTGCTCTTTGTTCTGGGATCGAGTACTTCTGAGATCAGAGGCACGCTGGCTGCAAGGAGCAGTCCCTCCCCAACCGCGGTGGAAGTCTCTCTCCGGGGCCAGACTGGCGTTGTAGTCCGCCTCCGAAGGGAGCTGCACAACGAAGTCTCGTCTTTCTTTATAGACGACCGGAAAGTTGCGCAGTCCGAGTATGCTGCGTATTTGGAGGGGCAGAACATATCCACCGTCCACAGGAACTTTCTCATCTCGCAGAACGAGTCCCTGATAAAATCCCCGAAAGACCTGACAAAATTCATCGACAAGATATCCGGGTCCTTTGCGATGAAGGAGGAGTACCGGAGCCTGAAGGAGAGCAAGGACGCGCATGCAAGGGAGTACCAGGAGATTCTGGACCGAAAGCGGGCAGCCGAAGTCTCCTCGCGGGAGTACGAGGAGGTTCTTCTCCTGCGGAAGAAGCACGCGGAGCTTCTGGGGAAGAAGCGGGTGATCTCCAGCGCAAAGATTAGGGGGCAGCGCGAGTCCATAAAGGAGGCGAAGGCAGACTTGAAAAAAAGGCTGCAGGAGGCCGAGAGAAAGCACGAAATCTCGTCAGGGCAGGGCACAGCAGCCCCAGGGCAGAGGGAAATTGCGAGTCTCCACACCGAGCTGATCAAGTGCCGTGCGATGAAGGCTGGAGTGCGGCACAGGGAAGACGCGAAAAAAGAAAAAGCTGAAGAGGCTGAGCGGGCCCAGGAAGAGCGCAGGAAGCGCGTGGAGGAGCTGCAGGAGAAAATTGCAGAAGCAAGCGCCCACATTGAGGAGGCAGACTGGCACGCCAGGAGGGCGAAGGAGAGCACCGTCTACAACGAGAGGTACGAGCGAGAGATGATTGTCCGGGCTCTCTCGGAGATTCAGAAAATAGAGGACTCGAAGAGCATCCTGCAGCTGAAGATCGAGCTCGGGGAAATCCGGAGAGAAATAAAAGAAGCCGAAAAAAAAGACGCAGAAGCTCCCCCCGAGGAAAAAACGAGCAAAAAACTCGCGCAGCTAAACCAGGCCCTTCTGGAGACGCTGAAGGAAATTTCAAAAAAAGCGTACAAAACCAAAGAGGGCGAGTACAGTGCTCGCCTGGGGTACCTTATTTCTCGAATAAAGTCAACGGTTCCGCACGTTCTTGGGCGGGTCTGCGATCTTGTCACGTGCCGGGAGGAGAAGTACCGCCAGGCAGTGCACGCTCTCCTGCACGGGAAGAGAAACGTGCTTATAATAGAGCAGGAGAAGCACGCTCTTTCGATACTCAACGGCCTGGCGCAGTCTGGGGCTGGGCGAGTGACAATTCTCCCGCTGAACAGGCTGCACGCAGAGAGGGAGCTGAGCGCGTGCAAAGAGAACAGGAGCGCGCAGAAAAGCGCATCTGTTCCTGCGGGGTACGTTTTGTGCCGGGATGTTGTGCAGGTCCCTGGCGAGGGGAGAGCGCACTTTGAGAAAATACTCGAGTACGTGTGCGGGAATGCCCTTATATACACGGGGGATGGGAGTCCGGCGGAGAACAGAGCAGGAGAAAAAGTGGTTACTTTGGACGGAGTGGTCATATCCAGGGACGGAGTAGTGCGGAAAGTGTCGGCGGCGGAGAGTGCGGGCGGTTTGAGCGAGCTCGAGGAGAGGCGGGACCGGCTGCTGGCGGAAATACAGCGGGAGGGGAAAATGCCCTGCGAGTCTGGCCCTGGGAAAAGCCGGGAGGTGGCAGAGCTGGAAGAAAAGTACGCGGCTGCGCAGAGGCACTTGGAGGAGGCCGAGGAGGACGTGCGGGAAAAGGTGCAGCGGGTTTTGGAGGGCTCGAAGATCCCCGAGAACGTGATACGGCAGGCCAAGGAGGAGGGGATTATTGACAGCTCGTCCGCGGAGAGGAAGGCCGAGCAGTTCCTCAGGAAGAAGACGATGTGGAAAAATCGGCTGGACATTTTGCAGGAGCACCTGGGAAGGCTGCAGAGAGAAAAAGAAAAAGACGCTCCGGAGGAAGACTCGCCGGAGGAGAGCGCAGAAGCCTTGGGGGCGCAGATAGAGATGCTTGAGGCGAGAATCTTGGAAGCCGCAAAGAGAGAGCCCTGCGGGGAAATAGAGATCAAAATCATCAAAGAGCAGATTCTCTCCCTTGACGATGAGCTCGAGGAAATAGAGCAGTACATGGCCGAGGAGGGGATCACCGAGGAGGAGGTCCGAAGTGCTCCAGCGCCTGCGGGGGAGGACCTTGAGAAAGTCCGGCGAGAAATCGACAGTGTCCGGGCTCTCCTGCAGAGGAAGGGCGCAGTTGCAGAAACCCACAAGATTTTCGCGCAGATAGAGAGCGAGGCTGAAGAGAAGAAGCACGTGCTGGCGGAAGTCTCCAAGAACTTCCACCGCGTGCGGAAGGAGCGAGCGAGCCTTTTCCTGGGGACTTTTGACCGAATCAACAGCCTGATCAACAAAAAATACGCGAAGTTGACGGAGAATGTTTCGGGGCATGTGCGGGCGCATTTGGGGCTGGAAAACCCTGTGGAGCCGTATCTTGCTGGCACGCAGATATTTGTGATGCCCACCGGAAAAACCTTCAGAGAGGCAAAGTATCTGTCTGGCGGGGAGAAAACAATGGTTGCGCTGGCACTCCTGCTTTCTGTGGACTCGATATATCCCTCTATGTTCTACATTTTTGACGAGCTGGATGCTGCTTTGGACCGGGATAAAATAGCCTCTCTGCGGGCGTCTCTGCAGGAAATACAGGCACAGTTTATTGCAGTTACCCACCGGATAGAGCTGTTTGAAACTGCAGATACGCTTGTGGGGGTTGCACGCCCCCCGTCTGGGCACTCGCAGGTGTTTACGCTTCGCCTGTGACGGGCCTGAATAAATTGTTGTGTCTATCGTGGGATTCTTTGTTGGTGGAGGCTTTTGGGCTTTTCTACGGGGCTGGAAACAGCTGGGCGCTTAGGAAATTAATCAATAGATCTAGATAGTTACTCCGCTGGACGCGTTTTTGTGCATATTTCTTGCTCTATGGCACATGGCATGCTATGGCTGACTAGGTCCTTATATTAAGGTGTGATTGGAACAGTCTTTCTGCGGGTCTAAATGCGCAATTTAATTGTCCATTCTGGGCTAGGACATTCTATTTCCCTTATTCAGGCATATTTTATCCTGTCCCAATACGGGTTTATTGCACTTCTTGTTTATTTAAGGGCGAGCATTTCTGAACTTCAGAGAAAGAAAGCAACCCTGCAATCATACAATACACATCTTACCTCTGTATATCACGGAGGCGGCGCACTAAGCTCTTCGATCTCTCAACCACATAAAACATAAAAGCCGTGGACTATGGCACTGCGCTGTTCACACTAGGCTACCTCTCAGTGAAAAAACAAGAAACCAAGAAGAAAAAGTAAACACCCTGAGCTGACTACACATTGTGCTGCTCGTTACAGGTAGGTTAAACTCTTCGGCGGATATCTTTCTAGCTCGATTCTGGGATGTGTATCTGTGGCAGCTTGGCTTCTAACCCAAGCTTCGCGCTCCTTACTGGCACCTGCAGTAAGCTTTCAATAATCAACCAACAACTACAACAAACTCAGTCCAGCGAACTATCTATATCCTATTATTATCCACTTACACTTGCACATACACATATACCTGTACATATACTTATACATATAGCAAACAAGTACCCAAATATAAATAAATTCAAAGACTAAAAAACAAACTGTACACATTTTCATTTTTGGCAATGAATAAGCGCCAGGACAATGTACTGATAAACATCGGCGTAGACAAGTTTGCAAAAGAGCTGGAGGAAACAAGAATTTCAATTCCATGTGCCACAGATCCGTACAAGCTTATCTCTCAGGTTTACTACAATGTGGAGAACAACTGCGAGATAGTAGTCGCCGGCGGCGCATCAGAAAAGAGAAAAAAGAAACTCACCCGTGCACTGCATGCGAGAATATACGAGTTTCTGCACCAAAAGTGTCTGACGTTCAGCCACAGCTACTACAAAAGCATCGAGAAAGGCAGCAAAAAGAACATTGCAAGGCGGGTCTTGCAAAAGAAAAGAGGGCAGCTAGTGCACAGAATAGACCAAAACAACCAAGAGCTGGAAGAAGTCCCTCTCATATCTCTGGAGCTGGATGGCTTTATGAAGATGCTTGCGGATCTCCCAGAGAAGAATACCCACTGCCCCAGGCCATGCAGAGTCTCTGTATAAGAAGGTGCTGTGCGAGGGGAGGAGAGAAACTTTGTAGAATTCGGGTTATTCGGGCGTTCTTTCAGGGTATGCTGGAGCTGGCGCATGCATTTGAGGCGTATGCAGGGCACGAAGTAAGCAAAAACTCGAATGTCTCTTCTTCTTCTAACCAGGCCGACTTCTCCCACGAGAACTAGCAAGCACCAGACTTCGCTGAAATAAATACAGCAAGTTCATGCATGTTGTAGTACGGGAATTGCTAGTGAAAGTCTCTGCCTTTATTGTTTATTGGTGTGCTTATACAGACACGATTTATTCTATCCCATAGTATCTAAGCCATGCAGCCCCTCAATCAGGCCCATATAGGCAAACCAATTACGAGTGGCTGCTTCCACACAGAGCAAAGCACATTATTCCAGACTCTAGGAAACTTCCGGTTTAAAGAGTTGCGAAAAAGACCGCCTACCCGGTTCCAGACAAAAAGAAGCATCACGGTATGTTGCACTATTCCCGGCGGAATACATACTCGAAAATCAGCGAAGTTTTTGAATTTCAACATTCTGCACCCGAATTGGATTTCCAGTCTTTCCATTCGGGGCTTTATTCTTTTTTATTTCGGGGTGTGCAATTTTTCCGTGCATGCACATATAAATACGCGCAAATTTGTAAAATATTTATTCACTATGCAGCAAAGAGACAGGCCGTATGAAATAGGTCTAGCAAATGACGACACTGATTTAACAGACGATCAGATAAAGGAGCTGTTCAAGTCCTTTGTGGACACCTTTCGAATAGGCGTGGAGTACGTCTATCGAGAGGAGCTTGCCCAAAACAAGAATTTGCTGCGGATTGTGGTTGAGCACATGAGCACGTTTGATGCCAGGCTGTTTGAGGGCACGATGAGCCGGCCCCTGCACTATCTGGAGCTGTTTCAGGCAGCAATAAATGATCCCGGAAAAAAAGAAAGGCACTTGGAAATTGTCTCAAACTCCACCGTAACGCCAATAAGGAAGCTCGACGCCTCGCACATAAATAAAATATCCACAGTCAGAGGCATCGTGCTATCTGTGTCTCCTGCCGCGCCCAAGCCTATTCTTCTGTACGCATTTTGCAGAACATGCCTCCACTCGAGGTTTATAAAGGACATTCTCCCGAAGAAGTGCGAGGCCTGCGGGGGCGTGGAGACGTTCATTTCTTCCCCAGAGAAGAGCATTTTGCAGGACACGCAGTACATAAAAATACAGGAGACATTTGAAGATCTTCCCCCAGGCGAGATCCCGCGGCATCTTCAGGTGCGGATAGCAGACGGCCTTGTAGACACTGTCCAGCCAGGCTCTTCTGTCACCATCACGGGAGTTTATACGGTGTGCAGCAGGCTGGGGACGCCCTTTCTGCGAGCAACGGGGACTTCAGGGTCTTCCACAGTTGCTGTAGCCCCCAGAGTCCACGCCCCGCTTTCCAGGGAGACTGTCATCCGAAGCATTTCCCCGGAAGTTTTCGGGCACGACGACGTAAAACTCGCTTTGGCCTGCGCTCTTTTTGGGGGCGTGCAGAGAACCTTTGAGGACGGAGTGCGCGTCCGAGGAGACGTAAATGTGCTTCTCCTGGGAGACCCTGGAATTGCAAAGAGTCAGATGCTGAAGTTTCTTTCGGGAGTCTCCCCGCGGGGCGTATACACCTCCGGAAAGGGGGCAAGTGCAGCAGGGCTTACTGCCTCCGTGTGCAGGGACAAAACAGGCGCGTTCCACCTCGAGGGAGGAGCACTTGTTCTTGCAGACGGCGGCCTGTGCTGCATAGACGAGTTCGACAAAATGCAGGAGAAGGACAGAGTCGCCATCCACGAGGCCATGGAGCAGCAGACAATTTCAATTTCGAAGGCCGGAATTGTCACTTCGCTCCCGTCGCAGTGTGCAGTAGTTGCTGCAGCCAACCCCGTCTTTGGGAGGTACGACGAGAGCAGAGGACCCGCAGAAAACATAGACTTTGGAGTTACGATTCTTTCGAGATTTGACCTTATTTTTGTCCTGCGAGACACCATGCAGAGAGACAAAAAGGTCGCTGAGCACGTGATAAAGCGTCTTGCAGGCGGGCAAACAGGCGGAGTCTCAACAGAGGAACTCCGGGCATACGTGACTTATGCGCGCACTATCCAGCCTGCAATGGAAGAAGAGGCTTCCCAGCGGCTGCAGGCATTCTACGTGCAGACTCGGCGCAGAGCAGGCGGAGCTGGCGTGCCGATTACAGTGCGACAGCTCGAGGCAGTTGCTCGAGTGAGCGAGGCCCTGGCCAGAATGTGCCTGGAAACGGTCGTAACTGCCTCTCACGTGGAGGAGGCAATTCGCCTCTTCACAGAGAGCACGGTGAAAGCAGTTTCTATGGGGCACTGCGTGGAGGGAATGCCTCGTGCGGAGTGGGCACGTGCGCATGCAGCAGTTGAGGCTGCGCTTAGAAGCAGCCTTCCCGTCGGAGTAGCACGCCCGTACAAGGCCCTCCTTCGAGAGCTCTGCAGAAACCACAGCGAGGGAGTAGTGACTCGCTGCATAGACGGGATGATACGGAAGGAGAGGCTGTGCGTGGCAAACGGAGGAAAAACCATCATAAGAATGCCGTAGAGGCAGCAGCATGGCATTGTGGCGAGCTGAATCCGTGCTGTTTCCGCCGGAGCAGCGAATGAATAAAGCAGAATGAATTAATTGCAAGAGCCTCTTGAAGGTGCTGCTGAAACTAAAGTCTCCAGGCCTGCGGATGCGCTGGGAGTTTTCGGGTTTGTTGGGCCTGGGCATATGTGCGTGTTTGTGTTTTTATTGTCAAAGAAGCAGGGAGTTTCACGGGCTGTTTTCAAAGGCTGTGCATCTTTTGGCTACTCATTTTCCTGCTTCTTTGCATAGTCCGTGGGGATCCCAGAGTATCCCTCCAGAAGTTCGTCGTTTTCTTCTTGGGGCTTCTCCTCCACCGCCAGCCCAATCAGGTTTGTCAGGTACTCTCCCGTCTGGAAGAACTGCAGGGTGTGCTCCCTCAAGCAGAGGTCGCCCTTTTTCAGCCGCAGGAAGTTTACTCCATTTTGGGCGACGGGCGCATTATCTTCGTCGCACTCCTCTTTTCCCGTCTTAAGCGCTGCCTGCAGCTCCTTCTCGGCGACCTCCAGGTTTGTGCTGTAGAAGCCGTTCCACGTGCTGCAAAAAGCCAGCAAAAGATCGTACGGCCGATAGATTTCAGCGGTGTGATCGAACCTGATGCTGGAAAAGGGGCAGTCTATAACCACAAAAGCCTGCACTCCCACGATGTTTTCCAGCTTGTTCGGCTTGAGCCCGTTGACGAAAATGTGGTAGAACTTTTTCCTGTGCAGGTCCAAGTACTTCGACACAGTGTCCGCGAGTCCCTCGTATCCGCTCGACGTGTAGACCACCCCAATCCGCTCTAATCCCCGGAGGTGTTCTGCACACGCCATTTTTGCGACTATTTTTTTTGTTCTTTCCTGCTCCAGCGACGGGGCTTTTCCCTCTATTGCCTTAACAATCTCCTCCCGGGTCCTCAGAGACTCTCTGGGGATGCGGATAAAGGCGTAGTTTTCCGAGAAGTATTCGATAAATCCAATGTTATCCGAAACTACAAGCACGACAGAGTCTGGCGCGTGCAGGCCGTACTCCCAGTCTCGCACCTCCTGTCCCACAGTGCCTGCAATTTGCGCTTTGATCTCCTGGTACCTTGGCGCGTAGAAAATATCAACTGCAAGATAGATTGCTCGGGCGCGCAGAGACGCTGTTTCTTGATTTGGGGCGTTTGTTTGCGGGGTCTCCAAAGCCAGGCTGCACTCTGGAATGTACTGCCACGCGGGAGGGGATCTCTCTATCATTTTGCTTCGGGTGACGCCGAGGAGGGGGCACGAAAACGATCTTTTTATTACGCAGGTGCTTTGCGCGTGCATTATTCCGGCCCAGTCAAGGCAGCACCGATCTGAGTCCGCGAGTATCGATGCGTTTACTTTAGCTGGCGCTTTTCCGATTAAATCGCAGAGTTCCTTCCCTGTGGAAAATGCACTTTTTGCCGTCTGTATGCCCACACGCACGCCCGCATTGTCGGCACACCAGGCCTCTATTTCAGATTCCTGTAGAGTTTTAACTTCATTTTGCAAGAAGTACTTCATAGCGGAAAAGTTAAATTTTTTCTTCATATGAAAACTAAAAGGCTTTCTATTATAAACACTCATGCGGAGGGCTCTAGTGATGGGTATCTCATGCAGAGCGAAAGCACGTCTATTCTTTTTGACCCTCCCTCGTGCATATTTGAGGATGCCCTTACAGTTTCCAGAGGGCCAAACAAGAGCTTTATCCAGGTAGAGGTGCTTAAGGAGTATCCTGCGGGCATTTCTGGGATATTCATTACGAGCAGCAACTCTCTAGCTGTCTTTTTCACGGAGAGTAACGTGCCCATATACCTGACAGAGCCTGTTTACACGCAGATGAAGGAGCGCCTGAAGCACTACGTGTCCCTGGGGCCTGTTTCCCAGCAGAAAAGAATGCCGCAGGCCCACACAAAGATAGTTGAGGTCTCTTCGTACAGAAAAATTGCCAGGAGAGTGGTTCTGATCAAGTACCATCAGATAGTCTCGTTCACGTACCTGTCAGTTACTCCGCAGCCTGCCGGCATTTTCCTGGGGTGTCCCATGTACGTAATTTCCCAGGGCTTGGAGAAAGTCTGCGCGTACACGTACGGAGTGCCTGGGGGAACTTCTCTGTCGCCGGCAATGCCCTTTCAGAGCACGCAAATCCCCTTGATTGTGAACGTCTTTGCGCCGAAGGGCTTTCCCGACATGCAGAGTCTCACCCGGAGGATTGAGAACCTGGCAAGACCCGACAGAGCATGTGCAATCACAATGGACACGCTGAATCAGTCCCTGGAGATGGCTCTGCACATTCTTAGCGTGGTCCGTAACAGAAGAATCCTCGTTTCCCACAAGGGAATGAAGAGGCTCATGCAGCTGTACGACGTGAAGAAGGAGGTCTTTGCAAGCAGGTTTACGTCCGAGTCCTCGGTCATTTCCACACTCTTCGCAACGAACAGGCTGCGAGTTGCAGACCGGACGGAGACTCTGGAGGCCGTGCGAAGCGAGCCCGTGATTGTTCTGTGCGATCCTTCAGAGTACAGCCTCTTCTACAGCGGAATCCCAGCAGTTCACATGCACCAGTACCGCGTCCGTTTCTTGGGGGACGTGGGCGACGCTTTTTCCCAGAAGTGGCCGCTCGAGGTCTTTTCCAACAGGCAGGTCCTGCAGAGAACATGCCCGCAGGAAAGCCTTTCCGTGAGAGAGATCACGGAACGTGAATTTCACGAGATTTCAGAGAGTGCTTTGCACAGTATAAAAATATACAACACAGAGACAGTGCACAGAGTCGCGAGGAGCGAGGAGGGAATTTCCCTGTACTTTGCAGGGAGTTTTGGCGAGGACCAGGCAGGCCCCCTTCTTCAGTGCAGAGAGTCCGTTTTGACAGGCCTGATGAACGAAAGCGCGTCAAAGAGGTACACGCTAGACGGGGTCATCATATGCAATGGAAGCAAAAAAGTGTACACTATAAAGGAGGAGGGCGGATTCGTGCACGTGAAGAAGGAAACTCCAAATCCCCATCCTGCGGGAGAGAGTGAAAATGCGCCTGTTTAGCGCCACTTTCTGCTGTGCTGCGCGCGAATAAAGATTTATTCTTTCATTTTCTGTTGCTTGAACTTATGGGGAAGAAAAGAGTTGCGCTGATAATAGGGTACAACGGAATTGGGTACAGGGGAAGCCAGATAAACAAGGACGAAAACACAGTGGAAAAAACAGTTTGCGACAGGATAGCGGAGCTGCGGTACATCTCCGAGAGAAATGCGGAGGACTACTCGAAAGTCGGCCTGCAAAGGTCCTCGAGAACGGACAAGGGCGTGCATGCAGCGATGCTGGTGCTTTCCCTGAAGATTGAGGTCGACAAAGAGAGAAACAGCCGGGACCTGGAGATGAAGCTCCGAGAGGCTCTGGCTCCGCACGGGATACACCTCCACAGAGTGGTCGAGACTACGAAGGGATTTGACCCAAAGGCCCGCTGCGAGTCTCGGGTGTACGAGTACTTCGTGCCTGAAGAGGCGTACTCCCTGCCGGAAGACACTGCAGAGAAGGTCTCCGAGAGGAGGGCCGTGCTCGTGAAGGCGCTGAAGTCCCTCGAGGGCACGCACAACTTCCACAACTTCACAGCGCAGAACCAGGAGAAAGGCCCGAATCGGTACATAAAGGAAATATCCGTGGAGGCTATTTCGTATGGAAATAGTCGGTGGGAGAGAGTGACCCTGCACGGACAGAGCTTTATGATACACCAGATCCGGAAGATGATTGGGTTCTCGGTTCTTTGCGCGCGGAAAGCTGCCTCTGAGTCGGACGTGGGGCGGTTTCTCTCTCTCGTGTTCTGCCCCGAGAAAAGAAACATCCCGAAAACCCCCGGGGAGTTTCTTCTGCTGTCGCACAGTTACTTCACGAACTACAACGAGCGCTTTGGAGGGGAAAGGGGCGGAGCAATAGACAGTGCCGGGTGCGAGGAGTACAAGAGAGCTGAGCTGTACCCGATTGTGTGCACCCGGGAGAATGCAGACAAGTTCAGGCAGTGGCTGGAGGTGCTTGACAAGCACCCGGAGGAGTTTGCGTACATGGAGCTGCCGTGATTCTGGGGCAGTTCCCTGGAAGTCTCCGGGTCCTGCTTCAGCACTCGCGAATAAACGACGTTAAATGCATGGGGAGTTCAGAGCGGAAAAAGCAAAGTGTATATATTTTATTGCAGCAGAAACTGTTTTTACTGTTTATTTCTGGTGTAAACTCAGGCTAATATCACAAAGGAGATAAGATCCAGCAGAAATCCAACAGAAATCCAACGGAAATCCAACGGAAATATTTGCTGGTTTTCGCACTGCTCTTTGGCTCTGCGTGTTCACACGCATATGATTCGCGCATATTACGGCCTCCCGAATGAAAGAGTGCAGTGCGTTCGCAAAGTTCCTGCTTTTCCGTCTCTTGGCTTATTTCTGGGCGCACAGCACCACAAAAGCCAAGAACAGTAGATGAAAAGCAGCCAATACATGCCGCACTCTCCCGCAAACCGCATACAGAGTGCGCTGGGATGCAGTGCGGGAGCAAGTGCGCGAAATCCTCTCTGCCCGTTGGTTTGCCCTGCCTAAATATGCGCATTCAGTCCGTCCTAGCATCCAACTGCAAAGCTCCTGCATTTCTCAGCAAAACTGCAGCTGAACACCTGAAATGTCAGCGCAAACACCAAATGCTTTAGTATGTGGCAAAGATACTAAATATTTATTAGTTTAAAGTGGCTGGCCCAGCTCTTTTCGCCCCGACTATACAGAGTGTTGCACAGCAGCAGGCACTGAAGGTTCTTCTTGCAGGATTTCCGCAGCATTGCGCAGAGGTGTTAATAGACAAGCGCCGGCCCTGCCACTATTTAGGATGATTAAATTTTAACGTGCAGCTACTCCATCTGCCCGTCGTCTTCCAGGTAGAACAGCTCACTAAGTGGGCCGCTGATGGCTTTAAGCTGGTTGCAGTTATTCAGGTGCTCCACCTCAATTCGGATAACTGCCCATATAATACGCCTGGCCATTTCCATGCAGGACATGGCAAATCTTGCAGCGACTTTTTGCTTGAAGCTGAATCTGTGCGCTGCTGTGGACGCTACGAAGTATGCGAGGGAGGTACTCCGCACTGCTGCATTGAAAATGCACGCCATCCAGTACAGCTTCGTGCTATAGACCTTTGGCCTTCTCCAAAGCATCCAGTCCACGCAGACGTCCCAGTAGAAGCCACAAACCTGCGAGGCTGCAAGCACGGACCCGCATACCCAGGGATTTACAAGGTCTGAGAGAAGGAGCAGGGTGTCGCTAAGAAAAGATATCATGTATTTCAGTGTATTATACAGGTGCGGGAACATCATTCTATTCTTTCTGTCGAAGTATCTGCGGAGGCACTGGAGGATTCTGACGGCAACTGGAACCTGATTTATCGCTCCTGCCAGGATGTGGCCTGGGGGCTCTTTCAGGCCCACGGTGAGTGCCGTAATAATCACGGGGCGCACGCTCAGAAGGTGGTCTGCGATGAAAAAGTGCTTGAAGTGGACTCTCCCGAAAAACATGCACCCCAGGATCTCGGAAATGGACCGGATGAAGTATATGCGGATCTCCCTGAAGAAGTACACGGGGGAGATGCAGAGCAGAAAAGTTGCTCCGTACGTGATGGGCCAGAGCAGTTCGGCGTATCCAGCTGCTGCGTGTGCAAAAAACATGCCCGTGCACATGAGGAAGTATCTGGATATTTTGAACTTTGGCTTCAGATTCAGCTCGAGGATGAGCGTGTAGTTCACCAGATTCTTTCTGCAAATGTAAAAAAGAATTCCAAATGTGATAAAAAGTGCGTCAAATGCGTAGAGCATCCCGTAATATGCAAACTGGCCGGAATTTATCGACATAAAAACAAGCGACATGCCTGCCGCACACATCATTCCTGCCGAGAAGCTCTTCCCGTCTCCCTCTGCGTCCTCCTGCGTCAGATCCACAACCATTCGCTTTGCTCTGTCTCTCTTCTTGTCTGGGGTTATTTCTTTGTGGATGTACCGCGTGAACTCCATGATTTCCTCTATCGTTTGCTGCATGAAGACTGTGCGGGTCCGGATTTCCTCCATCTTTTTGTCCTGTGTGAACGTTCCGTTCAGCTTGTCGTACTTCTTCAGTATCTTCCGAAATCCTGTCATGTTCATTCTCTTGTACTGCAGGACTTTGTTCAGCGCCACGTAGTACTCGAGTATCTTGTTTTCCTGCGCCTTCTTGGTTATTTTCTTCGCGTGTCTCTCGTGCCGGATCTTCTTCTGCCGGACTCCCGCGGACTTCGCCATCGCAAGCTTCCAGTTGGCGTACACGAGCTCGTACGCGTGCGGGAACTCCTCCTCGGGGAAGAACTCCAGCAGATCTGCAAGCCCCCTGAGAACGCCTCTTTCGAGCACTTTGTAGAAGACCTCTACTTTCTCTATCTCCTTGCCCAGCTGGTGCATAAAGACTTGCTCGGGCTGTGTGATGCTTCCTTTTAAAGCTTCATAATTTAAATACTTTGCTCGCCATTCTTGTACTTGCTTCTCTTTTAAAGTTTTGCTAAACTTCATTAAAATCCAGGGGAAGTGCAAGAATATTATATTTTTATTCCCTTCTCTGCGGGTGCGGGGAGGCGGAGGTCAAATTTCGGGAAAATGCACGGCGACGAAAAGTCCGGAGTTTTTGCGTGTGGGCTGGGCATTGGGGGGCACTGCTGTGGGTTGCGCGGCTTTTTCTCTTGCAGCTTCTTTTCAGAGTTTTGCCGTTGGAAAAGTTGAAGTTTGGCACTTTCCGGGGCACTCCCGGGAGATATCGGCTTCTTTCCCAAAACCCACGGGAAATATCGTGAAATTACGGGCTGGCACCACGTACCTGCACACTTCGGGCTTTCTGTAGGTACGCCGGAGTGTGGTGAACCCCCACACGATCCCAGAGAGTTTGCGCGAGCATGGCGCTGTGCGGCGTATCGGCAGCATAGCTTGTGCGAATTCCAGGGAAATTTCCCAGAAAAAGCCCCAGTTTGTGCGTGCGAGGGAGTGAAACTTTTCGGGCGTGCTTTCCAGGGAAGAACCCATCGAGAACTCATCGAGAACCCGGCGCACACTGCTTTATCTTGCAGTCTTCCCTGAAAACAACTGTGGGTTTAATTATGAGCAAATTAATAACATGGTGTTTTAAAATAAATTTTCTCTAAGCAAAACAAATGGACTTCTTAAGTAACCCACACGGTTTATTGGGATGGATTATGAACATTTCCCTGCACTGGGAGTTTCCCGTGTTCACATCTTTTATTTATGTGGTTTGGGTGCTCCGAAACAACAAGCGCATCAAGGAAAAAAAGAACAAGAAGGAGATCCTGCGGCCAAAAACCCCAGAAGCCAGCGGATGCAGGCCTCCCCACAAAAAAAGCCTCCAGCTAAAGTCCCTCATATTTTTGCACAATATGGGAATGTCTATTTTCAGCATGCTTGTTTTCAAGAAGACATTCGAGGTCGTATACACGGGATTCTGCACAATGCCCTTCCGCGCGTTCATTGCAGACGCTGATCGGTCGATGCAGAAGCAGCTGGCGCCCTGGATATGGGTCTTCTACATCTCGAAGTACTACGAAATCATGGATACGTACATCCTCTTCCTGAGCCAGAAGGAAAGCTCGTTCCTGCAGATGTACCACCATGCAGGCGCAATTCCTGCGTGCTGGCTGGTTTCTCTCTCGGAGTCCTACAGTGGGTGGATTTGGGTTGTTTTAAACTCCTTCATCCACAGTGCCATGTACATGTACTACGCAATGACAGTTGTGGGTGTTCGCCCGCCCTTTAAGAGGCTTATTACGTTCATGCAGATCACGCAGTTCTTCGTTGGGCTGTTTTTTGGGGCGATATACATCACGAGCCCAGACACTTTCAGCCCAGAGCCCACGCTTAAAATGTACCAGTACTCCGCCATTATATTTAACGTAGTATACGTTATTTTTCTTATAGGGCTCTTCCTGAATTTTGAGAGAGAAACATATAGAAAGGCCGTGCAGAAAAAGGCTCCTGCAAAAGTTGAGAAAGCCGATCCGGTCTCGTCTGTTCTGATGGTTGAGTCCAATACGTCAAGTGCCGTGCTTAGTCCGTCCTAGTCGCGAATTAGATTATGTCTTAATAAACCAATAAAAACGCAAATATACAAATTTGCCAGGGGAATGCTGCAGATGAGCACAAAAATAAGTTTCTCGCTCTTTTTGGAGGTTTTTGGGACACTTTTGGGGCTTCTCTTTTTGCAGGGAGGCGCCTGGTGGGTCTTTGCCTGCATGTCTTTTCTCTCTACAGCCCTCATCCTCAGCATATGGAGAATGGATCCGGGGAGGCTCGCCCAGAGGAATTCCGAGTACTACGAGCACACCCTGTTCAAGGAGTATATGTGCAGAAACGTCCTCGATGAGGGAGAAATTGTGGGAAGATCCTTTGAGAGAAAGGGAGCTCGTATGCACTCGGAGATATTCTGCCGGACTTGCGGCGTGTTTCGGGCCCTTGGGACTTCGCACTGCAGGGAGTGCAACAGGTGCGTTTCAGAAATGGACCATCACTGCATCTGGCTGAATAACTGCATAGGGGAGAGAAACTACCCGTATTTCATGAATCTTCTCTCCCTGGAAGTTGCCAGGTCAGGGATTGCAATTATTTTTAGGTTTAATCAGGATTTTCCAAAAATGGAATTTACCGTTATGTCCGTTTATTTCTACTATACGCTCTTTGCGACGTGCCTTCTGGGGGCATTCATGGCCGCGCTCTTTGCATACTTCCTCTTGCTAAACATGCGGGGAAGCACCTCCCGCGCGTTCTGCAAGAGGAAAAGAACGATCGCCCAGGAGAAGAAGGCGATATAGCACGAGAAATGCACTTTCCAGGCCTATTCCCTGCGGTCCTGGGGGTTTTAGGCCGAATATCCGTAATAAACACTTTTACTCACTTTTTCTTCTGAATCCCGCGAAATATTTGTCTGCTCTGGAAAAACAGAGAAATAAATGGAAGACCGCGCGGAGAGGGAAACTCCAAAAAATAACGGGAAAAGCATACGGGGTCTAGCGGACTCGGAGGTGGAGGAGGACTTGGAGAAGGTCCAAGCAATGGAAACCGTCTCTGGGGCTGGATTCTGCAAAATCAGCCTCTCAGAGTGGGCGAAGGGGTACAAAACGGTGGGATTCCAGGGAACACACCTGCACCAGGCAATAGAAGAGCTGAAGAGAATGCGGGAAAATGGAAGCAAAGTCTTTCTGGGCTACACAAGCAACATGATTTCTTCAGGGCTTCGGGACGTCATTGCGTACTTAGTCCGGAACAAGTTCGTGGACGTCCTTGTGACAACAGCTGGGGGCGTTGAAGAAGACATTATAAAAACCCTCCGGCCCTCGAGAATGGGAGACTTTTCCATGGACGGAGCTTCTTTGCGGTCCAGCGGCCTGAATCGTGTGGGAAATGTCCTGATCCCAAACGAAAACTACTTTTTATTCGAGGAGTGGATGACCTCCTTCCTCGACGGGATTATCGCAGGGGATGTGTCGGAAAAGTGCAGCGAAGAAGTGCAGGGCCTGGGCTGCGGATACAGGAAGGCCGGAGATATTACAATTATCACGCCCTCCAGGCTCATACACGAGATGGGCCGGAAAGTGGAATGCGCGGAGTCCGTCTACTACTGGGCGCACAAAAACAGCATTCCCGTCTACTGCCCTGCAATTACAGACGGCTCAATTGGGGATATTATAACGTACTACAAGAGAAGGCGGGACCTGGTAATTGATACGGTGGAGGATATAGCCAGGATAAACGGAGAGGGCCTCTTCTGCGAGAGTACGGGTGCCCTGGTCCTTGGGGCAGGCGTTGTTAAGCACCACATTCTCAACGCAAACCTCTTCAGAAACGGCCTGGATCACTGCGTGCTCGTAAACACTGCGCAGGAATATGACGGAAGCGATGCAGGAGCACGCGTGGACGAAGCCGTCTCCTGGGGGAAGATAAAAAAGCACACGAACTCCGTGAAAGTCCATGCGGATGCGACCATTGTTCTTCCGATTCTTGTGGGGGCAGTTTGGCCAGACGGAGAGTAACTCCGAAAAATAAAAAAGCAATCCCATTTTTTCGAGCTGATTTATTCTTTACACTTTCTGCCCGTGATTTCTCGCATGAATTTACGCCGGAGAAAAGACGCCCGCCCCAGAGCTCCCAACCCCGTGAAAGTGAAGTGAGACATTGCGGAGAATCTATCTAGGAAAAAGGCATAGAGGGAAAATACTCCAATAAAATCATTCTACTGCACTTTAACGCCGTGAAAGTTTCCCTAGACTATTTTTGGGGGTTTTTCGTGCGCGTCCGGATCAAGGGCCTGGGCCATGCTGTCGAGAACGGGGGCATCTGTTTCCAGGAGGGCGAACATGTACATCACGTGGAGAAGTATTTGGACTTTTTCCTCCCGGTTGGTCCTGCAAAGTATCTCGCGGATTTGCTCTGCAGGGATCTCTGAAAGGTCCTCCTTCAGCAGGAGGGGCACCACTTTCTTCGCCTCCTCGCTAATGCCTGCTGTCTGCCGTGCGTACGCCTCTGCATACTCGACTATTTCCGGGACTTTCATGAAGGGGAAAGTCTTCCTGCAGGAAAGTGCACTCTTCCCTGCAAACTCCGGGTCTATCCCCCAGAGCATCTCCTGCGCGCTTTTATCCTTCATTTTCAGCATCTCAGTGCAGGCAACTTCGTGAAGTCCGTGCTTTTCCACCACGCCCTGGATCCGGTGCAGGACGAGTTGCTGCACGTAGAAGTCCTGCAAGGGAGCAGGCTCTTTCCCCCTGCACGTGTACGCCTCGACGACCTCCGGAACCTTCAGCGTCCACGGATACTTTCTGTGCAGCCTCTCGAGGATACGGGTATTTTCCAGGCGCAGGAACCCCCGAAAATGCCCCTTCACGGAGTTCCACGCCTCCCGAACCTGCACACTCTCCGCCCCGCACAGGGAGAGAAAGAAGAAAAAGCTGTCCCAAAAAACGCCTGCACTTTCCGCGCTGAGCCCCGAGCAGTCCCCCTGGAGCGATGCTCTGTCGTGCAATTCGCACCACGCCAGAAGGACTGGGACGTATTTTGGGGGGTTTCCGGCCTTTTCTCTTACGTGCTTCTTTGCAGCCCTTTTTACGTCGGTCTTGCTTCTCCCCCATGCGAGAGAGTGCTGGATGATTTCGACGGGGAGACTTTCCGAGGCCTTTGTTTCCGAGAGGAATGCTTTCTCGTGCCTCTCCAGGGCCTTCGCCATCTCAAGCTCCTTCTTCTTCGGGAGGGTGCCCAAGAGCTTCCTGTCGAAGGCAGCCTGCAGCTTCTCCAAGAAGGCGCTTATGCACAGGCTCTTTTCTATGCGCAGGTGCATCTTCTCGGGGGAGGACTCTTCGGGGTTATTGTTTCGGCTGGGCTTCAGGGCACGGCAGGGCCTTGCAATAAGACTCCTGTCGATCCCCAGTTTGTGCAGGACTTTCAGCTGCTTCGGGTGCTCCCGCTGGAAGTTGAAGAGTCTTTGCATCGTCTTATGCGTTGCCTTCTTCTGGGCACTTGCGGATATTTCGGGAAGATCTTCGCCTTCTTCCTCCAGGCGTGCGAGTGCATTTGCAACTTCTGCGAAGGCCTCGTCTGGGCACTCCATGAAAAGAATTTGGGAGACTTTTCTGGCGAGGGAGACTTTCACTCTTTCCGTCGCAAATTTCGACAGGATGAAGTCGCACACGATGGGGGCGTAGTACAGGAGGTGCTGGTCGCTCTTTTCCTTCTCAATCAGCAAGAAAAGGCCGTTCATTGCCGTTACAAGGGCCTGAACCTTCTGCTTTTTTGCGTCTGGGCTTGCCGTGGGAGGGGCGCATTCTTCCGGGGAGAAGGCTTCGCTTTCCTCGTGCAGATAGTCGAGTGTGGACGCGTATATCCGCCGTATTTTTTCCTTTGCTGCTGCTGAGGTGCTCTGCGTTTTTGAGGCGATGAAGTGCACGAGTATGCCCAGAGCCATTTCCGGGCTTCTTTTGACCCAGTCCTTCCTCTCAGCGTGCTCAAGAAGCGCAAAGAACCAGCTCATGTAAACTAAAATATTTTTGCAGATTTCCGGAAATGCTTCAGTTGCTGCATTTTTGCTGCATTTTTGCTCTTGGCTGGTGCTAGAGAGGCGCAAAGGCTAAATTTAGGCTGCAGGGGAGCCAGAAAATGCACGGGTTTAAGCAGGCTGAACTCTACGAGTGAGGCTGCACCTGCACTGTAATCGTAGAAGTGCTAGTGAAATTACGGCCTTATTTTTTACGCCTGTGCTTAGACACTGTGCATTCAATTCACCATAATCTTGCATGCGGAAGCAATTGGCTCGTGATTGTTGTTGCTTGGATGGGCTTAGTTAAAGGGCTGCGCATCTAGATATTAAGAGATAATGTTTCAGATGACTACTTCCAGTATTACAACTCAACTCTTGTCTGGCTTAAATACTTATATATTTAATCTATCACTGTTTATGGCAGCTGCCAAACAAATATTCATTTATCATCCAAACAATAGCAAATTACGAGAAAATATGCTTCCGCATGCAACAATCTGAATATGTCTGTTTAAGCAGGCCAAGAAATATCAAGGGGAAATGTTTTACTTAGCACTTCCAGTATCACAGCCCACCGCAATCTTGCACGCTGTCTGTCAAGCCAGGATCAAAATAGCCGCTTACGAGCAACTAAGCTTTCCGCATACAGCAATGCTTAAACACTCTCGGGCACCTGAAATTAACTGCACACTTTGATCGTACCTCTAGTCTTGTATATCGAGGATTTGCGTGCAGAGAAGTCTGTCTTATGTGGGAGTCCGCTTTATTTATGGGTTCACAAGCTCATCTACTGAGACTTCTACGAAGGAGCAGATAAACGGCATTTTATGGTAGTTGAGGATGCTGAGGTCCATGACGCCCATAACTCCGATCTTTTTCCCTTTGTGCAGGACTCTGCAGGACCTTCCGGGGATAAAGGGTGCTGCATCCTCCTCCTCGTACGTTACGGCGTATCCCTGCCTCTTCATCACGACGTCAAAAGACTCCTGCAGGGACTCGAGTCCGCTACTTCGCCCGCATATTCCCATGCACAGGCGCTTGCTGTTTCTGACGCCAACGTCCGACTCTGCGAATTCTCCCACGTCGGAGAGTTCAAAGACCTTCAGGGGGAGTTGGTAGTGCTGGTTTGCAATGAGGCACTTCAGCACGGAGGGAATCAAGTGCTGCCTGAGTATTGCGCATTCGGTGCTTTTCGGGTTTTTAACTGCAATGTGTCTCTCCACACCGAATCCGTAGTAGTCCTCCCGAGACATTAGCGCCATCGTAAAGAGTTCTGTGTACTCGACCATTGCACACTCTCGCCTGAGGGCGTCTGCTGCTCTATTCACGGGCAATTCCTGGCCTACTGTGTAGGTATTTCCGAGGGTCTTCTTGAAGTTGTTGTATCCGTGGGCGATTGCGATATCTTCCACGATGTCGCACAGGTGCAGGACGTCAGTTCGGAGCTTGGAGGGCGTGACCCGCACTCTCCACGCGCCAGATCCCTCCAGAACCTCCACAGTGTGCATCATTCTCTCCAGGTACGTCTTTACTGTCTCCAGGGAGAGGTCTATAAGAAGCTCTTTCTTAACGGTTTCCGGGGTGACTTCAACGGTGAACGGGGACTTTTCCTCGGGGGAGTCTGGGGTGAGCTCCTCAATCTCCGTGGTTGTTTCTGCGAAGTGGTGCAGTATCAGATGCATCGCCGTTGAAACTCTTCCCAGGTCCGTGCCCGTGACTTCTACAAGTATGTTTTTGGTCTTTTCCGTTATCTTGGAAAAGTCGCTGTTGATAAGCGGGGGGAGAGAAAGGACTCTTCCCGTGGCATCGTACAGAACGGGAACTTTCCCGTTCTCTCTGCCCAGCTTCAGGTACTCCTTCAACTTTCCGTCCTTCTCGTACAAGGTGTCGAGCTCCTTCCGGGTGTACTCTCTGTCCTGCGACAAAGGCTGGAACTTTACGAGGTCTTCATCCTCGCCAACGTACCTGTACGGCCGCTGGGTTTTGTCGTAGTCGTGCGTTCCTATCGCCATAAGCGTCCTGTTAAGCCCCAGGCCCTGGTGCAGTTTGTCCTGGAAGTTTATAAGGTCAGAATATCCGCCATTTTCCAGGTCTATCCCCTTCATAACGGCCACTTTTATATAAGGACGGCCCTCTGGCCTGTCTCCCAGGACTTTCTCATCGACTGTCTTCACACAAAGACTCTTCCCAGGGGCATTGTCTATGTACGCTTTCAGTCCGTGCACGAGGCCCCTAAGACACAAAAGGTCGTATCTATTCGCAGGAATGTCTATCTTGTATTTGACTTCTCCCTCCTCCGTGTATATCTCGTCCAACTCCAAGCCAAACTCGAAAAGTGCCTCTTCTGTTTTTTCGTCCGTGTATGTTTTCTCTATGCCTGCAAGCAGCGCATTCTTGCTCACTGAAATAGAAGGCATTGCAAGAAAAAAAAAGCAGAATATAACAGCATTTGCCTCCGAAAGAAACCTTCACTGGAAAAGCACCTGTTGCACTGGCTGCATACTGCGCACACATGCACTTTTCAGGAGGACTCTCTGCGCTGATTTTGGGCATTTACAGCCTGAGAAATTGTGGGAGACTGGGAAATTTCGCGGGTGCCTCCAAAAGAATGCGCTCTCTCCGCATGCGAAGTTCTGCGGTGTCTCGTGGGCCTCTCCCGAATACCACTGTTGTAGCGTGTTGAGGCGTGAGCAGATATTTCTCGCGATATAAATTGCAAATAATTTTAATTATTTATTCAGAGATGTATGCAGAAGCAGGAATAATTAACTACGTCCACGGGAGCAGAAACCAGCTCATGAGCAGGGAGCAGTATAGGACTCTGGAGACAGCGAGCACTCTGGAGGACCTAAAACTGAAGCTTCAGACCAGCGTATACGGGAGCTGCCTCATGGAAGAGACGGAGTCGTCGTTAAAATCCTTTAAGGAGGCGATATATAAATCGATCGAAAAGCAGATGAAAGTCACAAACTCTTTTGCCACGGAAAAGTCTTCAGTTCTCATAGACTTCTACCGGGAGAAGTATCAGCTCGACAACTTCATCTATCTATGGGCGTGCAAGGAGGAGAGCCCAAAGTCCCTCGAAACTGCCCTGGAGATACATCCGCTCGGGATATACCCAGGCCTGAGCTTCATAAAGGTAACGCAGACCCCGCAGGACACGTGGAAGTACTGCCTGGAGCATACGAGTCTGTGCAAGTACGTCGTCGGACTGTCGCACGAGATCCTCAAGGAAGACATTCAGTACGTCCGAAGCATCCTGCAGAAAAGGTACCTTGAGCTTCTGTACGAATTTTCAGTGAAGAACAACCTGATACTCGCAGAACTCGTGCAGTTTGAGGGCGACAAAAGGATCATAGAGGTCCTGTACTCCTCGATAGACTCCACGCTCAGTGCCAGCGACAAAATGAACCTTTTTCCTGCGTGCAGCACCTTCTCGGACATACACAAGGACCTTCTCCTGGGCTGCAAAAGCATCGACGAGCTGCAAGGAGTGCTGAGCACGCACAGCAGGCACAGAAACATCATCGGAAATGAGCGAGGCCTGGAAGATGCGCTGACTCGGGAGGAGGTCCGGCTCTGCAACAAGTCTTTCTACATATACGACGATCCCAGCGTAGTATATACGCACCTGACCCTGCAGGAAATAGAGGTGCGAAACATCATATTCCTTGCGGACTGCATACTCCAGGGAAATGGCTCGCACATGGACGAAATAGTGGACGTGTGCGACTGAGCTCAAGAGAGGCACCGCAGGAGCACCTGCCTTCGTAAATAAATCGTAACTAGAGAAGAGAATAAACTGCACAACTCCCTGTGTTTTTTTGTCTTTTCTCCTGCACGGGAAATATCCGGATATTTTTCTTTATTTACATGAGGTACAGGTATCCCCACGCGGATCTTCTTGTGATGTGGGGGACATGCAACAAAATATCAATTACTCTTGCAGCAGTGAATGCAGCCTGTTTCATCGACAGAAAGTGGGGCCTGCTCTACTGCGTCGAGTACGCCTATATTCTTGCTGTTTTTCTTGCGCTTGTGAAGGACAAGTATATCCGAAGGCGCATAGAAAATGCTCGCCTGATAGAACTTCTGCACATTCTCTTTGTCTCTCCCCTGTTCTACGGCCTCTTCTCTGGGATCGGGCTTTTTCATGCGGGGGTTTCTTTTGGGGCAGGATCTTTCCTCCTTTCCTTCCACAGGCCGACATCCAGGGCCCTGCAGGTGCTTTCTTCGCTGTGCTTTTCCACGGAGGCCGAAAGAATCGACTCTGCCAACGGGGCAACGATCTTCTTCATTCTGGCGATGCGCGCCCTCAGTGCACACTCCCCGGGGAACATCTACGCGGAGAGAGCCCTCGCCCTCGTTTTAAACATTCTTCTCAGCAACTTCTCAGAGTGCACGAGCGTCCTGCACGTGTCCGCGTGGGAGTTCTTCTGCACAGTGGTCTCCCCGTGCGTTCTGGTGCTTCTGTACGAGAAAAAGCACCTCCTGAAGGAGAAGAAACGCCTCCAGGGCCCTCCCCGAAGGAGACAGCTCTTCCTCCAGGAGCAACTGCCGTGAAAATGCGGAAATATTGTTTCTCTCCCCGCAGGAAGCAGGGAGTGCCTATAACTCCAGGAGTCCACCCCCCAAATAAAAGCACGCAGTCTCCCTATAAAACGCATATTCCCACGAAGCATCTGCCCTCAGCACTGCGCGTATATTTGCATTTATGCCAAAAATATTTTCACTTTATGTTTGGCCTTGGGACGATTCTGTACACTTTTACGATGCTGGGAAACAGCGTGTGCATCCTAAACGAGGACAGATTCCTGAACAACGTGGGAATATGCAGGAAGAGCGACCATGCCTCAATTAGGCAACTTTCCGAGCTGATTAGAACTGTGAAAACTCTCTGTTTTATCCCCCTTATCATTGTGAATAGTCTCTTTATATGCTACTGGATGCTTCTGGGGTAGTATATGGGCGTGGAAAAGTTGAAAAATTTTATGCAACTGGAAGACGTCTTTGATGTTAAGTCGTTCATAGCCATAGGAAGGAGGAATTCTGAAGCCTCCCCCGCAGAGAAGTATAGGGGCACACTTTTGGGGTTCTTCAAAAAGCTGAAAGAACTTCCGACGAAGTACGACCTGCACGCAGCTGCGCAGTATATAGTCCCGAAGGAGATACTCCCGCACTCTCCGGAGTACTCGAAGGAAACGGTCTTTCCCAGGGCGAGGATCCTCCCACAGGATGCCCGCATGACGAAGTGGGAGGCTTTTGCTGCGAGAAAGGGGATCCGGAGGAACAAGAACAAGTCAGGGGGGCGGACGTACGATGAAGTCACGCGGGAGCACGTCCCCTCGTTTGGAAGAGGCAGCAAGAACGATCTGGACAGAAACTGGCTCATCGAGATAAAGGACCACGAGGATCCGATGGTGGACAGACACTCCGAGCTGAAGGAGCAGAAGAGGAGAAACAAGAAAAACCAGGCCATGAAGGAGTACAGGAACTTAAAGAGAACCGACAGGATAAGCCACTTCCAGAGGCGGGATACCGCAGGGCAGTGACTCCATGGGACCGAGCAGAAAGTACAATCTCGCGCGAAAAGATCATTTTCAAGCGGATAAATATCTGCAAATTCCGGAAAGCCAAAAAGATGCTCCAGGAAGACGATTTTCAGCAGTACGCGGAAAGCGAGAGATACGTCTCCGCACGAGAGACTCTCCCAGAGTACGACTCGGAGAAGGTCTTCATGCTTATGGACGTGAGCACGGGAATGCAAAATGTGCGCTTCTACTTGCACCGGGGGAATGGGTTTTCGAGCGTCTACTTGCACCTGCACCAGAGGAACTCCCTGGGGAAGTGCACTTCCATCTGCAAGAAAGTCTCCAACTGCACGCTTTCTAGCGAGTCCTGCACGAAGAGAAAGGACGAAAAGTGCTTGAAATTTTCCTGCTCGCAGTGTGGGACGCTGAAAACGCCTCTGTGGAGGAAGTTCGAGGATACAGTCGTTTGCAACGCGTGCGGACTGTACTCCAGGACGCACGGGGGACTCTCTCGTCCCAGGCGCCTTTTCAAGGGCAAGGACCCGGAAAGTGGCAGTGCGCCAATGGAAAGGCAGGATATATAATAAATGAATTCCTTTTTGAAAATTCGAAAATTATCTTCATGAAGAGTAAAAAGATAAGAGGCGAGGCGGATCAGCAGCAGTTAAGGCGCAGAATAGAGATGCGGTACGAGCCAAATGGGGCAGAGAAGAAGCCAGTGCAGGAGGACCCTTCAATCCGCGCGATTAACGTTAAGAAGATGCTTATAAGCTACTACATGAAAACAATGCAGGCGAAGCGCGTGTACGTTGATGAGTCTCAAAGGATGTGTGGGTTCTGCCACACGAAGGAAACCAGCCTGTGGCGCCGAATTGGGGATATAGTCGTCTGCAATGCGTGCGGGCTGTACTACAGGATCCACGGAAAGATGCGGAACAAAGACATTACGCGAGGAAGGAAGGCAAGGCCCCAGGAGGTGGAGGAGCAGGAGGGAACTGATGACGATAATTACGAGGAGTAGAGAGCTATAGAAAAGAGCCAAAATAATTTCATATTAAAGTATGAGGCATCTGGAGGACCTTTATAATTAGCAATTGCTTATTGCTGCTCTGTGCAGAAGCAAGTTTGCTCGTATTGGTTTGCTTGTATCGGCCTGATATGGGCTGCATACGTTGGACATTAGGGAATAGAATAAAATGTCTAGCAAATCTAAAAATAATAAAGGCCGTAATTTTCACTGCACTTCTGCACTGTTTTATCGCTGTGCCGACGTTTTTATTTTCTTCTCTCTAAAAGTTTGCAGTAAATACTTTTCGATCCGAAAATTTTTTATGAGTTCTTCACAGGCTGTGTGCGAGTCCGCCCTGGAGCAGGCCGTTATTAGCAAGAATAAGGAGTTTCTGTATAAGTTTGTGGAGCTCCAGGAAGATGCCCAAGCAAAGATGATTTCTGGGATTTCCGAGGGATCAGTCATTCCCTTGCTGGAAGTTCTGACTGAGCTTTTTGAGAGCAAGGAGATGCGGTACGAAGTGCTCCTGTGCATTCGGGCGGTGCTTTCCTGCAGGAGAAACACTCTGAAGAGCGTGGCCGTGGATGTCGTGAAAAAGGAGGGGAATGTGTACTCCTCGGACATGGCGAGCAGAAGCGATGCTTTGAAGCGGATACTCATCTCCATAAGCAAGGAGAAAGTAGACCTCAACAAAGTGTACGAGCTCAAAGGGAGAATTGCCTTCGTAAAAGAGGCAATTGAGGAGCGAGAAGATGCGAAGGAGAATGTGCCCGTGTGCAGAGAGCAGTGAATAAATAGAGAGTGCAGGATTTAATTGTGCCTGGCTGTATTTTTATGAAAAGTTGGGACGTGCCAGAAGCTGCTGTGGAGAGGGCGTGTGAGGGCCTGGTTCTTGGCGTCATGGGGTTTTTCTGCGTGGTCGTTGGGTACTACTCGGGTGTGATTCTGGAGGAGTTCTGCGCGGCTGCAGGGCGTGTACTGCGGGGGATCCTGGGAAAGTTCAGGGCAGCCGCAAGAAAGACGCTGCTTCTGGAGGTGCAGGATTGCAGGGAGGCTGCAGTAGTTTGAGGGGTGTTTTGATGGGGTTATAGTAAATTTGTGGTAGAGTTATAGTGCGTATTGGCGATCATTTGATCGTGCTGTAGTAGGATTATAGCATACATTACAACTATTCTAGTATAAGTTTATAGCATAGTTCTAGTATAAGTTTATAGCATACATTAGAACTGTTCTAACACTGTTCTAACATAAGTTTCTAGCATACATTAGTACTGTTCTAGTATAAGTTTATAGAATGTTTTACTACTGTTCTAACATAAGTTTCTAGCATACATTAGTACTGTTCTAGTATACATGCTATAATACATGCTATAACACTGCTATGGCATAGTTTTGAGCTTTAGCTTCTGTGGGGTAATAATAGTAAAGTTGACTCTTTGATGCTTATTCGTACATTTATTCTTGTGCTGGCCTTGGGCTTTTGAATCTCTCCAGAACTCTTTTATGGTACACATTTATTTTTTGCTCTTGCGCTTTCCCAGGATAACCTTCAAGAGCTCCTCTATCGATGCGGACCAGGACATTTCTTTCGCTGTCCGCAAGCACTCTTTTTGCATCTGCACGTACTTCTTTGTGCCTGCTATTTTGCGGGCCTGTTTCAGAAGGATTTCCAGATGCGCCTGACTGGGCTCGTACCATTTCGGGCTTCTGCTTACAAGAACGTCAAACATGTAGACTCTGCCATTCCGCAGGCTCACAGGCGTAGTGTGGATGTTCTCCATCTGGCAGTTGATCAGGAAAGAGCCTTTTTTGCTGCAGAATTCAGGTGCAGGCCCTGCATTCGTCACAATAGGCACTGCCCCAAAGGAGAGGCCGTCCAGAATGTTTATTCCGAAGCCTTCTCCCCTGTACGGGGCCACGTTATAGTGTGCCTCCTCAAGCATCTTTTGCACGCTTTTATCGGAGATGTATCCCTCCGTATAGATGATCTTGGGCCCATTTCGGACCTGATTCGTCCGGACCAGAGACCTGAGATGCCACTTTGCAGAGCTATCCCCGTACGCTGCATGGATCCGCAGGACTACGTTATCCTTCCGCGTAAATGCCTTTGTAAAAGCCTTTACCCCCACGTCCAAGCCCTTCCTGGCAAGTGCTCCGCTAATCATCACGAATCTGACGCAATCATTCTTTTTGGATTTTCCGTTTTTTTTATCAAGACCCTGAAACCTGTTTTTTCGCGGAGATTCCAGGGCTTGCAGCATCTTAAACGTCTCGTGCGCAACCCCATGCGGAACCACGTGGAT
This sequence comes from Nematocida major, assembly GCF_021653875.1. NCBI lineage: Eukaryota > Fungi > Microsporidia > Nematocida > Nematocida major. The sequence goes on from NW_025952954.1 coordinate 216,827, forward strand.
CCGATGCCCTCCAATTCCTCCACTCTCGTGCACTTTCTTGCAGAACCCCGACGGAACGATGAGATGCACGCGCTTGGACCTTCTAAGAGGCTCAGACCAAACGGAGGGAATGACGCTGAACTCCCACGGGAAATGGACGAATATTTTCGGGTACCCGGGAATTTCATGCGGTGGATACGGGGGAAATCTGTTCTGGATCTCAACTCCGGGCAAGGCAAACTTTCCCTCCGGGTATATTGCCCTTCTCCTCGTTGTTTGCCCGCTTTCTGCCAGGTACAAACGGACAAGTTTATAGCTAAGCTCCCGGGGAGTCCTCCGGGCTTGGAACTTTGCAAGTGCGTCCGAGCGAACGAGCAAGTTCTGGTGCTCTGCCAGGCCCAGGAGAAACCGGCACGAGACTATCCCCATCCCGGAAGGCCTGAAATCTCCCCGGAGGAAAACTCGTTTCAGGGGAGAAGCCTCGAAAAAAGGCTCGAAAATCTCTCGGGGGTGTCTTCTCGGCCTGTTGTACATATACCCTGTGCTTCCCCCTTTTCTGTACGCGAGCAGCCGATGGGAAACTGCAAACCTGTTCTCTGCCTCCTTGAAAGCCCACTTCCTGCTCTTTTCTGAGGCCAGTCCTGGCATTGCAGGAGCATCTTTTCGGGTTTCCACCGTAACTGCCATTTTTTTCCTATTTACTCTCACAGTGACTCCGGGAAGGCGTAAAACCAGGCTTCCTGCAGAATCTGCCGTTAAAATCGTTGAGTCTGAGGGGCCTAAATCAACGCCCTTTCTTCGCACGTCTGCAAAGACCTCTCGCATGAGCCTGCTGTAGGGTCCCCGGACAATTTTATTCTTGGACTTTTTCAGGTTCTCATCAACTCCCCGGAGAAAAATCCGTTGCAGGCGATTTCTGCGGATTTCTGCGTTTATGTGGAGGTTTGCACCTGCTAGAAGCACGTAGAACCCGTCTGGAACCTGGAACTTTCTGAGGGTGACCGTTTTCGTGGGGGAAGTCTCGGGTTCTCCAGGGAGGGCGGAGACTTTCTCTGGGGGAATTCCGCATGCTGCTACGAGGAGACTCTTTTCTCTGGGGCTGGAAACGATGACTCGGCTGGAAAGCATCGATATCCCACGGAGTGTTACGACTATTGGGACTTGCTTCTCCTTTTGTGGGCGCAGCATCTCTTTTACGCCGTCAACGTACGTTATAATGGGGGTCTTCAGGGGGATTCTCCGCATTTTCTCGATTTCTGCGTGTGTTTTTTTGTTTATTCGGGTTATTCGGAAAATTACAGCGCCTTCTGGCAGTTTCAGGGCGTTTTGGAAAAGGCTCTGGGGACTCCGGGGATTCTCCTGTGCAGGACTCTGGAGTGCTTTTTGTGGGGTGCTGCTCTCTTCTGAGGCGCATATCCACCCGAAAGCCAGGGCTGCACATGCAAAGGCTCTTCCTATAATCATGAAAAATAAACAATGCGAATGTAAATGCAATTACCTGAAAAAGTGTGGGGTTCAGGTTATTGCCCGGGCAGTTCTGCAATAGTTGCTGTGCCGTGTGCAGTAAGTATGCTATTTGTTGTGGGGTGCTGCGTAAATGGCAGTATTTATTGCGTGCTGTACGGTAAGTAGTGCCGTTTCTCTTGCTTTGTGCACTCGGGGTATTTATTGCAGAGTGCACCATATGCTGTGCTAGTTATTGCGTGTTGTGTAGTAAGTGCTGTGTTTATTGGGTGGGTGCAGTGATAGATTATTTATTGTGCCGTGTTTACTAATTGGTGGTGGATTCTCTTTCTTATTACGCACTGGAGAGCAAGTGCACTGCTTATTGCGTATTGTAGCATGGGTGCTGGCATTTATGGTGCAGTGTGCACTAAGCAGTGGGTGTTTTACTTACTGTGCAGGGCGTAGTAAGTGCCAGCATATTCTCCTACTTACTGTGCAGTGTGTGCCAAGCAGTAGAAAGCATCGGCAATTAGTACACACTACGTAATAAGTAGCTGCATTTTTCCCCACTATTTATTGCGCGGTGTCTTAGAAATCCCACCAACTGCACACTGTCCAGTAAGCAGCAGAGCTCGCCAGAATCTAATGGGCACTGCGCAATAAATAGTGCGATTTATGGCACACTATGCAGTAAATGAAAACACCACTACCTACTGCACACTGTGCAAAAGCAGCAAGACTTGCTGCACACTGCGTAACAAGTAGCACATGGTATGCAGTGTGCAGCAAGTAGGCGGAGCTATTATTACCTATGCTACACCACCTAATAAATACCAGCACGCATGCCACACTGTGTAATATATACTGCCGTTTATTGGTTTCGGGTTATTCGGGGTTTCCCTCACTCGCTGCTGGAGTCGCTATCCAGGTGCTGCTCCTGGACGCACGTCTCCTGAATGACATCACTGAGCCGGGCAAGAGCACTCTGATCGAGTTCGTCCAAGTTCACTTCGATCTCGTCCTGATCCACGAGCGTATATGGGACATTTTGCTGGATAAAAGCCACTACGCTTTTCATTCTGTTGTGGGGAAGTGCCTCCACGCGCTTCTTGAGCTTGACTTTCTCCTCATACCCGAACTCCGGGGGTGCAGGCCTCCTTTCAAGCCGCCTAAGCTCCCCCTCGTACTGCGCAATAAGGCTCTTCAGCGCAGAAATCCGTGCTGCATCATCTCCGGCCTTTTTCTTCTTCTTATCCATGAATATCTGCTTGAATAAAGCGTCTAACTTCGTGGCGCAAACGTATACTTCCGTTCCCTCCGTGTTGAATGTGTGGCAGTTGCTGATCATTATGTCGAAGTCTCGGACGAATTCATCAGTGCCCTGATATTTTCCGGAAACAAGCTTTTTCTTCATCGTGGAAATGTCCATCGGGTGCTTTATAAGGGCGTAGTAGTTCGGAACGAGGCTCTCATCCACGGGCTCCAAAAACGGCCAATTTATCCGCCTGTGCTTGCTCTTGGATATCTCCCCCAAGGCATCCAGGCACTTTTCCCTCTCCTCCATGGCCATTCCAGACGCACTCGGGCCCATTTTTTGCTTCTTTTTCTCGCCCTCCGGGAGTTTCGGGGAGTTTTCGGGCTGAGTTTTCCCCTCCAGAGCGCCCTTAGCGAGCAGCTGCTTGTACAACTTCTCAAGGGAAAGCCCCATTTTGTATACGGCAGTATCCGGCTGATTGTACGTATAGCAGTTGGAAAGCATCAAGTTTACATCTGCTTTGAACTCTTCTGGGGTCTTATACGCGCCTGTTTCTATCTTCTTTGAGAGTGTGGAAAGGTCCATTGGGTGCTTTATTTTGTCGTAGTAATCGGGAATGTTGAGCCTATGCGGGTCAACAGGATAGAGAAATGGGCCTGCATGCGGACTCTTTTTCAGCTTCAGAAGAAGGTCCTTGCAGGCGGAAATTTCACTCGGCATTTCTGGCTCTGGCATGAAAAAATTAAAATTGCAGAAAATGCAGGCTTTTATGCGGGTTATAATAGCACGACAGTATCACGGTATAGGTATAGAGTTAGTTGGGTACATGAATAGATAGATGTGTTAGTTTAGTTGGTTGAGTAGATGTGTTGAATAGTTGGTTGAATAGATAGTTATTCTGGCTATTCCTTGGTTGGTTATATGGTTGAATGGCTGTTCTGGTAGACTTTTAGAATTCCCACGCTCTAGAGAAGGCCAAAATCATAATGGACGTGTGTATGTGGAAACCAAAGGATCACCCAAAGCGTATGTGTGAGCAATTTCTATTCAGATGCAAAGAGATTCCGAGCATAAATAAGCGCCAGCTGTAATACTGGAAGTGATAGTGAACCATTGTCTTTTGTTCTTTTTTGTTCTGCTTAAATACATATGCACTTAATTTTTCATAGTCTTGCATGGCGTTTGTCAAGCCAACATGTTGTATGTTGAAAGCATATTTACTCGTAAATTGATTATTGTTCTGGCAGCAGTCATAAACAATGACAAGTTAAACACATAAGTTTTTAAGAAGGCCGAAAAAAATAAAGAACAATGGTTCACATGGATACTTCCAGCAGTACAGCTCAAAACACGCTATAACTGTCCCATTGGCCACCCACGCATTTAAGACAGAATCCGCCGCAAGCTTGGAACAGCAGCACAGCTCTTCCATCCGTTGAAAACCCAGCAGCTTCCTGCGGCCTTCTTCTCCCGCGCCCACTAAACAAACTTGGCAGTTACCTGCTCCAAAGCACATATGTTTTTGCTTCTTTATTTTCCATAGAGATTCAGCCAAAGAACAGCCCGCACTTGCCTATTTGTGGCGTGAACTGAATGGTTGGCAGCAGCCACACCACACTCAAAGCTTCGCCACTTGGGCACTGGGCAGCCCGAGAGCAGGCAAGGGAAGGGCGCCATCAAATAATGCTTTCGAGTCAACCCTGGAATCTAGTGCATGCTTGGCGGTAGAGTTCACACAGCGCTTCAAACTTCGCGCAGCCGCCTTCCCCTACAAGAGCATTCCTTGCTCTATTCAGGCTGTCTAGGGTAGAGTTTAGATTTACGTACCACCAAAAATCGCAAAGCCTTCTAAGGTCTTTTTCAAGATACCCTGGCTTAACAGTCTTGTAAATCTCGACAATTGCGTCTCGATTCTCCTCCAAGCCCCTCTCCAAAAGAATCGCCAGCCAGGACAGCCGCAGCGCATTGGCCAGGGCCTTGGCCGTCACCAGGTCTTCTCCCGCATTATCTGCTAGAACAAGCGCACATATCTCTTGTAGGGATGCCATCGGGTCCGTCGAAAACAGATACTTGCTATGCTTTGCTATGTTCGCATGTTTATGCAGCAGCTTACACCTGAACAGCGGCGCATTTTGTTTCTCTGCGTACGCTCGAAGACACCACATAAGGTTTTCCCGTGTAAGCAAATCGGTATTTTCGAAGGGATACGGCACGAAATGAATATTAAGCATGTATGAGTTCCAAAGCTCCCATCGCGACTTTTCAGACAGCTGCAGCGCTGGACACAGCACCTGCAGAGTGCTAGAGACTATAGGCACTTTCAGGATATAACGCCGGTTTGTCGAGTCGCTAAGGTCAATGCTCCCTATCATGTTCGCAATCAGTCGACCCACTGGGTGTGCCAGCGTCAGCACAATCTTCTTCTGCTCGGCATACAGCACCAGCGCATAGACAAGCTCCTTCCTGAAGTAATTGCTCATAGCTGGCAGCGCCATCAGAACGCGGGTTGGCCTTGCTGGACTGCACTCAACTGTCCACCGCGCAGCTTCTTGCACATCTTCAACTGTTCTGTTTGCAAGGTTTAAAATGTCCTTTACAGCTGCCATTCGTTGCATGCACTCTGCAAGCACATAGCCAGAAAACAGCGCTTCCCTCCTGTACTGCACGACCGCCGTGCCCAACACATTCTCCTCTCTGCTAGAGAGAGTTCGGTGAGGAAAAAATTGATTTCTCATCCAAGTCTCTTCTTGTGTGAACACCGCCGTTGTTTCACATCTGTTGATGCCTTCGGGCACATGACGTATTGTAATTATGTATTCTTTGCCTCTAAAGAAACCGAAGTCCTCTCTAATCGTCACCGCCACGCCTTTGTCCACTGCTATCGAGCGCAGCAGCGCCCGAACGCACTCGATCGCCTCAGGAGTTAATTCTGTCCTTCTTTCCGCATCCATGGCTGCCTGGTGCGCTGCCAGCTCGTCCATCACGGCCTGCGGCCGCCCGGTCATCAGCGCAAGCACGCGCATCTGGTTTAGAACCGTCGGCTCCAAACTCCCCAGCGCCTCTACAAACTGCCTATGCACCATGATCCACAGGTCTCTTCGTTTTTGCACATGTCCTTCCTTCAGCCAGCCCAAAGAAAAACCCTCTTCTATGTGTGTCTGCACTGCCTCAAAAAACGCCCTGGTTTTGGCCACCTCCTCCGTGTTTTCGGCCCCGGCCAGCAGGCCCTCCAGGCTGTACGCGTTCTTCTCTGGGTTGTATGCCAGGCACGGCAATAGCAGACACGCTCCAAGAAACCTGCAGTTCGTAGCATGCTCGTTAAAGTTCTCCTTATTCTCGTCTGAGGCGCTGTCAATTAGGACCGGATATCTGGCTTTTCTTTGAAAATAGTTAAACTCTTCCAAGTGCTCCAAGGCCGTTAAACCAGGAAATATCTCTAGAAACGGCGCAAGATTCGCTTGGGCCTTAGGCATCCGGCTCTCAGGCACAAACAGCCGCCCGGCCACGCTGTCCGCGTCTCCCACGCTCTCAGCCAAGCCCATGCCCTCCACGAGCTTGAATATGCACTCCATCACAGACATAAGCTCTTCCGCGTTTTCCACGTACTCGCCTACGTAGGTGAGAATAAGAAGCTGCGGGCTCTCCAGAAAGTATCCTGTTTTAAACTCTTCGTATGTGCTCGGCAGCCTGTATGCGCTTCTGCACCGCTTGAAGAAGTTTACTACATTCCACGTCTCGGATGACTGCATTTCTCCACTCTCCACGGCTGGCATGTTTATATATGCGTCCACCAGCACCTCCTCGCTGTCTTTTCTTTTTTTTAGAATCACTTTGTTCCCAGCTGCCTCAATCGGAACGTCCATGCCCTCGCTCAGCAGAACCAGCGCAGTCAACACGTAGTGCGCCTCTGTTTTTGTTTTGCAGCTCTCCCGGAGAAACTCTGTGAAAGAGCATGGCCGTCCAGTTTCAACCGTCAGGCCCCCCTTCTTCTGCAGGCCAAACATATTCACCAGCGTGCGATGGAACGCCACGCGGTACTCTCCACCTCCTTCAAGTAATACATTGCTGTTAATGCCATCGGGCTGGTGTGCCCTGTCCTTTTCTGGCTCTCGGGCGTACATGTACACCTCTTTTCCGCTTTTATCTACCTCTCCGCTTGGAAGCAGGCTGAAGCTCGTATCCAGCCCGTACGCGTACCTCCGCAGGTTGTACATGTATCCCAGCCATCCTAGCCTTTCTACACACACCGGGTGCCCCATCCACTCCGGGCTCACACAAACTTCTTCCCCACGCACATATCCCACGGGCATGCAAAAGCATTCCACCATCTCATTGTAAGTCATGTTTATACACGCTACCGCATGCACTTCTGCAAGCAGCACACATATAAAACCAAAGAGCAATCTCATCTTTGGAAAACTTGTTTTTTTTCGTTTAAATGCTTCTCGGCGATCAGCGGATCAAAATCATTCAATAAGTCAAACTAGTTCAAATCAGCTTATCATGGGGAAAAACAAAAAAGCTGCCAAACTCCCAAGCGGACAAACGACGCTTCTTAGAGTTAGGCGCTGCGCGCTTTGGGCTCTGCGCCTGCTGCCAACAAAAACAAAATGCGGGCGTGTGCACGGGCAGCTTATACAAAGTTGGCATTTTGCATGCGTAATTTGTTTTTATTGTCATAGATCCGGGGCAGGGTTGGGCCTGGTCTAGATCCAGTTCCAGTAAAGATTTGTTAGCCTTTGGAGAACCCCAGCGATCGGCTTTAGATTGACTTGTTTTTATGCTCTTCGATTTTCTGTGCGTCTTTTTTGAAATTGCTCTCGTAGCTATGCTTATAAGCGATCACTACTGTTTTCAATTCTTACGCATCCATATCAAAAACGCCAATCATGATCTTGGCCGTCTCCAATAGTGTGGAAATTCAGAGAATTCACCACATTTATATAATTTATACTAACATGCAATATGCACGCACACTCTGCACATGATTAAACGCCCGGAGTCACAAGCCGGGCTCTCTCTGTGCCACAGCCCCTACCAGGCCTGCTCTGTTTAAAACACCGTTTTGTACCTTTTGTTTTCTCTTCTCCTGCGAGTGTGGGCTCCTTTCCTCTTTTCCTGCCTTCAAAAATAAGAAACAAGCCTCAGTCTCTGTCTCTCTGCACACAGTAAAGAGAAAGAAATCAACCACCAACACCAACAAAGCTCCATACTCTACAGAGCCCCTAGCTGAGAGCACACGCCCCCTGCATCAAACTGTCCTTTCCTGCCTTCTCTCGCTCCTTCTCTCTACCATATGTATTTGTGTGTTTTCTACTATACCATCATAACACTCAAAAAATAAATTCTTCATTCTGCTTTTTGCCTTCCAGCCTCTCCAGAGCACTACATTTTGTTTACTTTATTTTTCTTTCTTTTCCTGCAGTACAACTGCCCACACAGCACCCCGGCTGGCTCGTGCAAAGTGCTCACATTTCTAATGTATTTGTGCAGTTGTCACACCAACATCTTGACAATTAATTGGCCAGCTGCATGCAGCCGTCGTCCTGTGCGATGCGCCTCCTCTGATAGACCAGCCTGCCCGGAGTAGGGGGTGTTTTATGCTGAAAGCATGGTTACTCCTAAATTGTTATTGCTTAGACGAGCCTAATTAAGGGGCTATATAACCCGAACTAAGGGATATATTACATAGTGTCTATATAAGTAGGTCAAGAAATAGTAAAGGACAATGTTTCGCATGGCTACTTCTCGTATTACAACCCACGCAAAATGTTATGCACTTATGCTTGCAGCGCTGATGCACTTCGCGCACGCGAGAGTGTCGTTTAACGAGATTATGGAGATGCAAAGCACTGAAATAAGAAATAGTACCGCCTTCATCAACCCGAGTGGGCCGCTCTGCCTGCTGCGCGGGCTCGTGTACTCCGATCTGGGTTACATACACAACAAGCGCTTCTTTGCTCCTGAGATAGAAACTGACTACAAACTGGAGCCCGCTGGAGACGATGAAACCACAGAAGAGCACAAATACACAAGAAACGCACAGAAGGACAAACCTTACCCATCAGAAGAGGGGCCCGATCTGAGCTCTGGTCTCGCTGCCACAGACTACACTGTGGAGTATCACCGCACCCTCATCGAGATGTTTCCGTCTGTCGACGGGCACACTCTGTCTGTGGCTGTAGGCCGAAAGGACTCCTTTTTCCAGGCTCTGCAGAGAATGCCCACCAAGCAGCACGCGAACTACGTGTTGGCTGCGCTTCTCCTGCTGAGCGAGGGCGTCGACGTGCCCATCGAGGCAACAGAGAAAGAAATCACACTAGAAATAGGCAGTATAGCATTTGAGACAGGCCAGTGCAAAAAGGCTGCCCAGGTCATAAACTTCTTCAAAGAGAACAAAGGAAAAGGAAAACTTCCGTGCACACTAGAGACCTTCAGCACCGGGGAGTTTCTAAACACTCCGCAGTTCCTCATCCAGGCGTACGTCTTTGAGTACATTAAGAGCAAGGACGACGCCCTGGACTTCGCAGCGTGCGTGCACACCATCCTCAAAAGCCTGCCAGAAGACAGCTGCAAAGACGTATACAGCGCGTGCTTTGTGGAGAGCAAGGCGGAGGAAGACGATTTCCTGTACATGTTTACGCAGATTCAGAAAGTCATGAGGGTTCTGGGCTCTTTCCCGTTCACCAGCCCAAGCATGCTGCCGGCGTACACAAGCGTGCGCGCCTGCAAGAGAGGCCAAACCGAGTTTCTGGACGAAACCTTCAGCAACTGCGTGGAGACAGGTCTATTTGTGCTCTTCTGCTGCCTTGCACACGACCCAGTTCAGAAAAAGTACGACGTGGAAGCCATGCTCGGTGAGAAAAAAGAGAGTGATAAAACAGAGGCCCTGCGTGCCTTCTTCCAGTTGGAAAGTGTCACCCCAAAGGCATGCGCCGCTCAAGACACAATGCAGGAGTGGAACCGCGTCGTGTCTGGCCTGCAGAGCGAGCACATCGCGTACAAAAGGGAGAGCAGAAACGAGGTGCGCTCCGGAATTTTCAACGCTCTCTACGTTGTGGCGGAGGTGACGGGCAGACGAGAGCAGGAGGAGCAGAGAATACGCGAGCTTGAGCTGATGCTAAAAGGCTGTAAAATTGGCAAGAACTCTGGAGACGTGTTTGAAAAAACACAGGAGTATGTGGCAGAGCTTTTCATGTCTCTCTCCGTGGACAAATCCTTAAAAATCAGCTTTTCCAACTTGAAGGTCGACGCCCGAAGCGACGGGCAGAAAGACCTCTATGGAAAAATCACCCTGAAGTACAAAGGCAAGAACAGCGCGATGCAGCAGGGAATATGCCTTGCCTTTCAGCCTGGGCATCTGACAGTAACCCTGTGTCCGTGGACCTTCTTTTCTTATGCGCATGATCCAATAGAGGTCTTGTTTTTGGCGACAGACTCTTCAAAGCCCAAGACCTTTGCTGAGTGCGCGTTTGCCAAGTATGCAAGCGCGTGGAGGGCCAGGCACATGGAACTCTACAAACCAAGCCTTACTGATGGCATTTCGGCGATTGCAGGCCGCCTGGCGACAAGTGAGGCCCTGAATCACCCAAACCAGATTTTCTTGCTCGGAAGCGCTCTGAGATACGAACAGATACAAGACATTTCCGAGCACTTCATCCTGCATGCAGCAGCAAAGGGCACCAAACTCACCCAGGAGCACCCGGGCGTGCGCCTGCTCTCGAATCTGCTAGGAAGCCTTCCGCTGGACGACTATGGAACGCAATTAGTTGTGCTTCAGCACACAGCCTTTCTGGGCATGCTGCGCAAGCTATTTCCAAGAATCGTCCTGTCAAAGGAAAGATTTTCTAAAATTTATCAAATCTCATCCACTATCATCGGAATAGCGAGATACACTGGACACAGCTGCACGCCCGCAGCAAACGCCATTATGAAATACTTTAGAGAGTACAAAGAGCAGGTGCGCGAGCCTCTTTTTGGATGTTGCCAATTAAAAAACTTTACCATCATCTCTGAAATGCTTCCCGTTTTGCTCGCAGACAAGTCAATGCGCCACACAGACGAAATTAGAACACTCCTTCTCGACGTGGAGGAGAAAGACCGGGAGGAGGCGCTGGATGCCAAGGCGCTCTTCGACCTCCTCCTGTTCCTCGCCAGCTTGAAATACAAAGACACCCCGCCCGATCTGATGATTGCTCTGGGCAGCAGACTTGAGCCAAGGTCGATACACGCATACAATAATCCCAAGTACAAGCCGTATATCATCGACAGCCAAACAGTCACTGCGATTCTGGAGGGTCTGAACACACACCGGAGCGCCCTTCTGCAGACGTCCAGCGGAAAAAAGGTGTTCAGAGACGTGGTGGACATACTCCAGTCCATCATAGACCAGAATGAATAGCCACTGCGCCCATGCGCTGGATTGCCGCTTGCTCTTAGCAGTATATTCGCTGCGCTTTTATACAACTTCTATCAAAAATAGAATCGCCCAAATTCTAACTTTCCTTCCGACCCTGCAAAGAAAAATAAAACTTCTCTAGACTGGATTTCAGCCTTCGGCCTCTTTCCACGCCGTTCATCTTTCCCTGCATGCCAGGCACTTAGTTGCAACACTTGAAGTGCCAGTAAAAAGTTGTCTTTTGTTCATAAAATCGGCCTTCTTAAATACTTATTCTTGCATTTAATTTGTCATAGTCTTGCATTGGGAACTTGCGGGGCAGACAGGCGAAAGGAGCGGATGAAGAGCGAAGAGAATGTGCAACTTAGAACTGTCTTTTCTTTTTTATTTTTGCAAATTTTTCAATGAGTTCCCAGAAGTGCCACTGCATGCTGAAAACAGCTGTGTGCGCAGGAAATTATTCAATAAATCTAAATAGTTCTACAGATGCATCATATAGTGGCACAGTATGAGAGAATGAGTATACTCCAAGCAAAAAACAAATAATTAAAATTGTTATAAATTCGGGCAGATTTTAGCCTGTATCTAATGCTAGTTCCAGTAAAGAGTTATTAGCCGTTGGACAGCCAAAAATGCCGACTATTGACTGTCTTACTGCTATGTTCTTCTTATTTTGGCATCTGAGGTTGAACTTGCTCACACATACGCTTTGAATGGCCGCTGTAATTTCAAAATTCTTAAAGATATGCTGCAATACGGGAAATACCAAGTGAATCACTCTCCTTTATTCATGCCGGCCTGCTTAAATACTTATGTATCTAATCCATCATAACTCTATGACGTGCTGTCTTAGGAGCAGCTTGCCTTCAGCACAGAAGAATCCATACTGTTTAATTCGAGTATAGTTTTTTCAAATAGCGTGACAGGAGCTGATTAGAAACAAGCAAAACATTCATGTATTTTCTGTCTGACAGGCTGATTCTTGGAAAAGCCGGGCGCGCATTGTGTGTATAAACTATCCCGAGCACCGTCTCTCCTTGCTTTGAAAGATTGTCCAGCGGAAGGCTCCCAAGTAGGTTCGAGGTAAGGCGCATGCACGGATGCTCCTTCGGGGGGAAATTGCCCTCTCTTACCTGTATTGTGTTCAAGGCCAGGTAGAGGCTGGCAATATGTGCCAGTTTGTGTGTCAAGGCATGCCCCACCAAAAAGAGCTCGTTTGGGCTCCCTGGGAGCTCAATTCTCGACAGGCGCCGTGCGATCTCTATGATACGTTTTTCCAGTTTTTCTTCTTCAGGGTCCATGCCCCCGAGTCTCCACACGTCTTCGTACTTATAAAACAGGCACTCGATAAAGGTCTTGGGCTCCCCGCATCTGCCCGCAGAAAAAAAGGTCATGCTTTCGTCCTTAAGCAAGGCCCAACTGAGCAGGAGCTTGACACTATCAGAAAACTTAATTTGTATGCTATGCTCGAACAGGTTATCGCTACTTGTGTACTTTATGGTGATTGTTCCGTAGAGATCATCCTTGTCATCATTTACCTCGAACATAAACAGTCTGGAAAAGCTGGTTTTTATGGATTTATCCACAGAAAGAGACTTTAAAAGATTTTCCACGTACTCTTTTATCTTTTCAAGTGTTTTCTCACTGTTTCCATTTTCAGCCGATTTCATCATCAGTTCAAAATTCTGTATTGTAGGCTCTTCCTCCTTTCGTCTGCCTGTTATTTCTGCGATAATGTAGAGAGCGTTAAAAAGTCCGGGCCACGCTTTGTTTAGGTCATTTCTTTCGTATTCGATGTACTTGCTCTGCAGGCCAGACACGACTCGGTTCCACTCCTGCATCGTCTCTACGGTAGGGCACTGTTTTGGGCTGACACTTTCCAACTGGAAGAATTCGCGCAGAGCCTTTGCCTCCGGATGATCCTTTTTCTCACCGAGCATGGCTTCCACGTCGTATTCGTTCTTTTCTGGATTATATGAAAGGAAGCAGAAGAGCGCAAGTAGGGCAGGCTCCATGTTGGGCGAGAATGTTTCCTCCAAAAGTTCGAGTTGACCTCTCTTGCAGGCGTGCAAGTTTATGTGCCCTGGCACCAATTTGTAGTTGGAAAACGGAAACCGCCTCTGACTCTCTATGAGTTTCTGAATCTGCACAAACGGCTGCAGAAGCTCGTCTTCTTCAGCCTTGCTCTCCACAAAGCAGGCGCTGTATACGTCTTTTCTCTCATTTTCCGGCAGGCTTGTGAGAATGGCGTGTGCGCACGCTGCGAAGTCCAGGGCGTCGTCCTTGCTCTTAATGTACTCAAAGACGTACGCCTGGATGAGGAACTGCGGAGTGTTTAGAAACTCCCCGGTGCTGAAGGTCTCTAGTGTGCACGGCATTTCTTCTTTTTTCGGGTTAGCTTTGAAGAAGTTTATGACCTGTGCAGCCTTTTCGCATATATTTTCCTCAACTTTTATGCTGCCTATTTCTAGTTTTACTTCCTTCTCTGTTGCCTCAATGGGTACATCGACGCCCTCGCTCAGCAGGAGAAGCGCAGCCAACACGTAGTTCGCGTTTTTGCTGGGCATTCCCTGCAGAGTCTGGAAGAAAGAGTCTTTTGGGCTGTTATCCAATGACAGAGTGTGCCCGCCTGTTGACGGAAACATCTCGATGAGGGTGCGGTGGTACTCCACAGCGTAGTCTGTGGTAGCAATACCGGCGTTAAGAGCAGGCTCCTCTTCTGATGGGTAAGGTTTGTCGTTCTCTGCGTTTCTTGTGTAGTTGTGCTTTTCTGTGGTTTTAACATCCCCAGCGGGCTCCAGTTTGTAGTCAGTTTCTATCTCAGGAGCAAAGAAGCGCTTGTTGTGCATGTAGCCCAGATCGGAGTACACGAACCCGCGCAACAGGCAGAGCGGTCCCTTTGGGTTGATGAAGGCGGTACTATTTCTTATTTCAGTGTTTTGCATCTCTATGATCTCGTTAAACGACACTCTCGCGTGCGCGAAGTGCGTCAGGATTGCAATTGTAAGTGCATAAAACTTTGCGTGCATGATCAGGGGTAAAAAAAATATTTTTTTATACTTTTCAGATTCCCCCTTTAGAATGGGCTGGGCAATTGATCAATCAAAGTGATGAAAAAACACATTTTTTCTGTGCTGAAAAAATAGTTTCTCGTAATTGGTTATTGCTTAGAAGGGCCAATTAAGAGGCAAATATAGTTTGGACGATATGGGACAGATTAAACAATGTCTATCTAAGCAGGTAGAAAAACAATAAAGGCCGTGAATTTCACTTAGCACCGCCACATTACAACCCAGGTATTTAATTTGTCGTTGTTTGTGGCGTGCTGTTAAACAAATGCCAATTCATCAGCCAAACGACAACCAATTGCGAGCAACTATGCTTTTAGCATAGAACAAATATCATACTACTGTTCATTCTTACTACTTTCTGCATTTCTTATCAAAAAGATAGCCCGTGTTTGTTTTTGCCAAATAAAAGCCTTTTCTAATATGCTTGAAGCTATGCAGGATGATGTTTAGCTGGTTAAATTACTTATCAGATTGCACCATATCGTTGCTATAACTGTGCTAGCCTTCTTAGTGGCTACAGCATTTTTTCGGGTTATTCTGGGGATGTTTTGACTCTCACGGAATCCAGAGAGTGAAAAAAAGAAAAGACGGTAAATACTTTTTGCATTTACAAGAGATAAATATACACTATTATCTAAATATGTCTAACTAAGAAACTACGTGAATATCCTACTGAGAATTTACTAATTCATTATCTAATATCTACTTCTATTCTACTTCTATTCTACTAATATCCTACTACTATTCTACTACTATCCTACTACTATACTAGTCCATTATCTTCTCTACTTCTATCCTACTAAGTATCCTATTCTACTACCACCAATTATCTATTATACTACCACCAATTATCTATTATACTACCACCAATTATCTATTTTACTCTACTGCTATTCTACTATTATACTCTGTACTTCTCCACTGCCGTATTGCTCTCCTACTATACGCCGTACTCCTAGCTGTCCTGCTATTATTGCTCTATTAATATTTGTTTTATTTTTGCTTTCCTTATGCACGAAGAAATAAGCTACTCAACAACGACCTTCTCCAGCAAAGGAGTCCTCGTTCAGTGCGAGAAAGCTCTTGCTGCTG
Source organism: Nematocida major (assembly GCF_021653875.1). NCBI lineage: Eukaryota > Fungi > Microsporidia > Nematocida > Nematocida major. The sequence continues at coordinate 232,068 of NW_025952954.1, forward strand.
CCAAGAACGGAGCACTTTCTTTGGGGATTCAGGCTGCAAATGGGACTGTTCTTGCCTCCCTTAAAAAGAGGCCTTCTCCCCTGGTGGTTTCCAGCAGGGTCCAGAAAGTGCATAAAGTCTGCGATTCCATCATCTCCACGTATTCCGGGCTAAGCGCCGACTTCAGAGCGGCCCTGGAAATTGCCCGAGAAATTGCTGATGATTTTCTGAAAGTGTACGGAAAGTATCCTCCTCTGGAGACGTTTGTTCGGGAATTTTCGAAGAGCATCCAGGAAAAGACGCAGAAGGCAGGGCTTAGGCCGATTGGATGCGTCTGCTTATTTGCAGGGGCTGAGGAAAGGGCAGGATTGTACCACATTGACCCTTCTGGATCGATAAAAAGTGCCAGGACCTTTGCCGTTGGAAGGTTCTTCCGGGAATGTGCGCAGTTTTTGGAGAGAAGGTGCTCGGAGGAGATCGAGATAAACGATGCTGTCGTAATTGCAGCACTTGCAATGCGGGAGTTCACAGAAACGGCAATTTCCGAGGAAGATGTTGACATTTGCACGGTTACTTCAGAGGGAATACACGCTCACTCCCAGGAGGAAATTCGGGAGATTTTCAGGAGCATGCAATAAAAGGGCGCCACTTACGACACACGGTCTATTTACTCTGCCGCTTATTGCACACTGTCTTATTACTAATAAAATATTCTGCTACTTACGACACACGGCCTATTTTCTCTGCGACTTATGCCGCACTATGCAATATGTGGTCGGTGCTAATTGATTTTCTAATTTCCACAGAGCCTGAAATAGAGGATTGTTTTTTGCTGTATGCTTATATCAAAAGCACAGATTCTGCACGATAAAGTCACAGCCCGCCTTCGTGACGCACTAAACGATAAAATCACAGAGATGAATGTGCTTTCACAGATCCAGGCCTTTTTCAGAAAGAATCCCTCGATGCGGAAAGAGACAGAAATTTTCACGTGTTTACAGGAAATCCTGCACAAAACAGGGTTTCTCTCAGGGCTTGGAACAGGCGAAATATGCCCTGACAAAGGCGTTTTGGAGGAGCTGGACTCTTTTCTGTGTGACCCCTGCGTATTCCCTTTGATGAGCATGTCTCGGGAAATTTCAGGTTCGATGCAAAATATTGTTTCAGATTCCGATAGCAAAATGATGCAAGTTTTTAGCAAAACATTTACAACGGTTTTTTGCAAATATTTTCTGAACCTGACAAAAGTTGCCTGGGTTTTGCACCGGCTGAAAACTGCACCTGAATCCTCCATGGACAGCTCCAGACGCGCCTGCAACACGATTAAGCTGGCAGTTTTTCTTAGGAAGCAGTACGAGACTGTGGGATTTGCCTTGAAGATTCGCCTTCTGCAGCTTTTGGACGTAATATATGCGAATGGCGTGAGCCTAGGAATAGGTTCCGGAGGGAATATTCAGGTCTTTCTTCGGGTGCTGGAATCGATGAAAAAATCTACATTTTATCAATTTATCGCAAAAGTTTTACCATCTGCAGAAAACACGTTACTTTCAGGTTCTGGATTCCCAAATAAGGCAAAAAACTCGAAAATCCTCGCATGGAAGAATGCCGCCAAAAGAGTTTTGCAGGCCCACAGCACGTGGTGGTTCCTTGAGGGCCTTCAACTAAGAAACAGCAAAAACTCTGTTATAGGGGCTTCTTTGCTCCTATACATTGAAAGCATACCGGACATTAAAGGATACGTGGAAGAAGCCAAAATAGCCTCGCATATCAAGCAGGTTAAGGAGTTCATGTACAAAATTGTGCTAGAAATGGCCCGTGATAAATACGCCGAAAATGTTCCGTTGGGTGTTTTGAGTGAAAGCGTAGTGAGTTCAGAATTTTCTGAACTGGTTAAGAATCAAAGGGAAAGCTTTACCGGGAAGTGCCTGGAGTGGATTCATACGGGAAAGCACGTTGAAACAACAAGGAAGAAAAACACGTGCAGAAAACGCATGCTTTTGGCGGGGGCTGTTTTGGCGGGGGTTCTTGTTTTGGTGGGAACGGCCTGGGGGTGCACGAGTTGCTATGCGGGGTGCATTAAGTTCGAATAGTGGCAGCGCGCAGAAATCCGGATGCTTTTTACGCACTACGTAATAAATGCTGGGTGCGCACTCTCTTTTGCTTTTCACGCACTGCACAGTAAGTCATAAATCTGCGACTTAGTATGCACTCGGGATTATAGTACCACAAATAAAAACAGATTATTTTTTGTGCTGTGCGCTATACGTGGCAGAATAAATGCACACTGTGCTATAAATAAAGAAAACACTATGGCCTAGTACACACTGTATTATAAGTAGCAGATTAAATACACGCTGTGATGTAAATAACCCGAATACCACAACTTGGCACACACTGTCTCATAAATACTGCCTATGTTACCTTTTATTTGCTAAATCTTGTGCTGCCTGCATCTCCTTAACCGCCTCTTCAGCACTGGGCCTTTTCCCAGGGTCTTCACTAATCATGCTTTTAACCACCCGATACATGCCCTCAGAGACCCCCGACTTCCGAATAAGCTCTTTCTTCACATCAGCACAGACACTTTCCCAACGAACGCTCTTCAAAGGCGCTCCCACGTCAAAAAGAAACTCCATCAGAACAAGCCCCGTGCTGTAAATATCGCTCGCATACGAGCAAGCATTCTGCAAAAGCTCCGGCGCCATGTACAGCCGGTCCCCGTCAAATTCAATTTCCGTCAAATCAAAAACGGATCTGCTGATTCCAAAGTCTCCAATTCTCACAGAAATTACTCCATTTTTTTCGTTTAAATAAATATTTTCAGGTTTTATATCAAGATGAATGATCCTATTCGCATGCACAGCCTTCACTCCCTTCAAAATTTGGGCAGCAATTTCCGCCTTCTCGCTCGGGGAGTGCTCTCTTTTCATCGCTTCTTTGAGCGTGCCCAAATTGCAAAAGAACATCTCTATGTGCAAAAGCCCTGCCTCCTCCCAGGCCCTGAAAATTTCAACGACAAATCGGGACTTCCTGAGCCTGTACAAAAACTTCGCCTCCTTCATGCTCTGGGCTCTTTCCTGCTTCGTGGCCCACTTCCTCCGGGAAACCTTCACCACAGAGACTCCAAGGGATTGCGAAGTGCAAAAAGCACACTTTTCCGAGGAGAAAGCGTCTGGAAATTTTTGCACGAGATACACTTCTGAGGCTGGGCTTATGTGGAGAGGCGCTTTTATGGAGAAGTGCGACGAAAAGTATCTTTTTACGGGGCACACGCTTTGGGCTTTTACGACAGGGGCAGCCGTCTCTGTCTCTGCAATGAAGACTCTCTTTCTTCGCCCGAACCTTTTCTTGCGAAACCATATCTCGGACTCCTCCCCGGAATTTTTCGGGTTATTCGGGGGATTTGTCTTTAATTCAGCGATCTTCCCCTCCCTCGAGATCTTCAGCTTGAAGGGCGTCTCTATGTTGGAAATGTGTTTGACGGGGTGCTTCTTCTCCGGAGTCTTTGGAATGATTCGAGCATTCTCATACTCGTTATCACCCTCTGAGTCCGTGTGAACTTCGCTTGGGATTTTCTTTTCCTCGGCTTCTCCCATTGGATGAATGTTCTTTTAAATTTTTATTACTCGCAAATATATGCAGCAGTTAGGCCAAAAGGGCATTTATTGCAGAATGGGCTGATACTTCAGGCAGGAGACTATTTTAGAACATAAAGTGTATCTCTGCACTTTTATTTTGGAGGCATTCTAGGAATTCTGCCAATCTCATACCGGGCAGTATCCTCTACTCTCGGAGTATTATTCATATTACTCATCTGATTACTATTCATACTATTCATACTATTATTCATAGGATTACTACTATTCATAGGATTGTTCATACCATTACTACTCATAGGATTATTCATACCATTACTACTCATAGGATTACTACTCATACTATTACTCATAGGATTATTACTCATAGGATTATTATTCATAGGATTATTCATACCATTGCTATTATTCATATTACTCATACTACTATTCATAGGATTATTCATACTACTATTACTCATAGGATTATTCATACCACCCATGCCATTGCTTATACCATTACTACCATTCATACTACTCATCTGATTACTACTATTCATATTCATACCCATACTACTATTCATGCCATTGCTACTATTGCCCATGGAATTATTCATACTACTCATCTGATTACTACTATTCATGGGATTATTCATGGGATTTCTCATTCGGGATATCCGGTCATGCCACCATCTCCCAGCACTTCCCACACTCTCTTCAACATCCACGGGGCTTATTATGTGCGCATAATTCTCCTGGAGACGCAAATCCACACTCTCCCCCTCCCCGGAGAGGCGAATATTCCCCCTCTCCTCAGAGGACAGGGCAGAAACAATCCCTGCATGAGAGTTTACAACGGAGAAATTCCATCCCTGAAAAAACTCCCGGAGACCTGCAGGCCCCAACTCGCACGCCCGGTAGAAAAACACCCGCATCTCCTCCATAGAATATCCGAAGTCTCTGGCGTATTTGCAGCCAAGAATCCAAAAAGCAGGATTCATGAGATCAGATACTTTCTTGTGAATGTTCCGGCACTTTTCCCCAAACCGGCACTCGCCCCTCCTGTAGTACGGACACTCCATCCTGCAAAAATATTTACTCTTTTTATCCTTTAAAATACACTCTGGATTCTGGCTCTGGGGAGGGAGTTTGTGGGCGAGCTTAGCTCAGTTGGGAGAGCGTTAGACTGAAGATCTAAAGGTCCCTGGTTCGAGCCCGGGAGTTCGCATTTTTGTCCCCGCAAGAAACCAAATCCCAAAGCCCACGCGAGTGCATCCTCAGAAACATCTACATCTTATTTTTATCAAGAAAAGACTGTTATTATTGGGAGACATAGATAAAAGACCGTTATTATTGGGAAACATAGATAAAAGACCGTTATTGCCCGAATAGTCTGAAATTAGCCTTTATTAAAGCACGCACGCAGCCTTCTCCAGGTACTCGCTGAGTGGCCCCTTCTTCTTCAGCTCCAGCGCCCCAATTCCCATTGGCAGCAGAATTCCTGCCTCCTTCATGCGCATGAAGTCTTCTCTCTCGTACGGCGTAAACCCGAACTTTGTTGAAACTTCGATCGACTGCTTCCCTGCGAATTTGTGCAGGGCTCTGCGAAGACCTTCCCGGACTTTTGCCTCCGTTCCCTCCTTGCTTCTGACTTCGATCAGCGTCTGGCCGATGTTTACTCGGGCAGTTCTTCCGTTGGGTTTTCCAAAGGATCCTCTCATTCCCGTCTGGAGTCTGTCAGCTCCAGCACAGCTCAACATTTTGTTGATTCTAACGACGTGATGCGTGTGTACCTTTATCCTGAAGTGGAAAGAGTCTTTGTCCAGATTCGAGGTTAAGTACTTGTTTAGCGCTATTCTTGCAGCTTCAAGGGCTTCCGCGGAAATCTGCTCTCTCTCCAGGGAAATTAGATTGGTGCAGATTGGAAGGTCTAGGACGGGGGCCTTTCGCTTTCCTGTGTCGTATTTCGACACTTTAGAGTCAGGGACTCCTCTGCAGAACCTTGACTTTGGGTACGGCTTGTTTTTTATGTATCTGTAGCATCTGCCTGGTCTTCTTCCCATTACAAGGGTGATAAAAATGCAGAAAATAAATAAAAAATAAAACTACTTTTTACGCACTGCTGCACAGGCCGCAGTACTTACTGCGCAGTGCATCATAACTCACAGCACTTTTTGTGCAGTCTGTCTTTATTTGGGTTATTGCGTACTCGGGTTATTCCATACTTTTGCGGAGTGCATCATAACCCGCGGCCTGCTTTTTCTTATTGCGCACTGCACAGTTATTGCGAGACTTATTGCGCAGTCTATCATAATTTGTGGTATACTTCTTGCTTTTTGTGCACTGTGCATCTTGCATTGTTTCTAGGACAGCGCGCAATAAATCGCAGCCGGCTTCTGCCTCTACTTTGTGCACAGCGCGCACTAAGTCTTACTTGCAGGGCGGTGCGCAATAAATCCTGCCTCTTTTTACGCTGTGTGCAAAAAGTGCCGGCTACTCCTCTAAATTCACGGGCATATTTCTCACAACAGGCCTCTGCCTAACCTCTTTCGCGGGGAGGCTACTTCCTAGAGACTCAATGTACTGCATATTCCTGACTTTCTTCCGAACTATTTCCTTCTCCAGTTTGGTCCTGTCGTTACTGTCCTCCTCCCACAGATACTCTTCGCCTAACTGCGATATGCTCCAAATAAACTCGCTTGAAGCATTCCTGGAGACTTTGTTTCTTTTTTTTATGTTTTTCAGCGTAGTCCCGTCTAACTCCCTCATCGCATTCTTGGCTGAAAGTTCCGTTGTAAATTCGACAATCGCGAAGTCCGCAGACCTATTCGGCAAAGTCACCTTTCGAATTGTTCCAAAAGGGCTGAAGAAGTCGTTTATGAGTGTTCGTGTAACGGCTCCTCTTGCGTGGTGTATTTTCAGAGCAGAGTTCATAAAATATTTTCACATTATACTTTAAAATTATTTATTGCACACTGTGGATTAAGCCACAGTTAAAGGAGGCAACATCCCGAACTCAGCATGCAGTAAATAATAATTCGGGCTAGGCACTACTTATTGCGCACTGTGCAAAAAGCAGCAGGAATTGTGCACATAGCGTATAAAGTAGGGAAGACAGACAAACTTATGCTGCACTGCGTAAAAGCAGAAAAATAAAATGTACTGCTACTTATATTGCACACTACACAACAACTTTATTTTTACACAGTGCGTAGAAAGCAGAGAAACAAAATGCACTGATGCTCTCGACAGAGGCTCCTGAATGCTGGCATCTTTTTTCTGCGTTATTCGGGTTATTCGGGCTTTCTAGATACTTTTGGCTTCTGAGCACTCCCTGCCGAATTCCCATCTAGAGCCTGAATAGCCCGAATCCACTCTATATTTATTTCTGCAGTGAGTCTCGCTTTACAAATCACATCTCATCATCTACTTCTATTTCCTCGGGGTTTGAGTATATCATGTCTATAATCGAGTCTTCCTCCGTATCGTCATCATCATCGGAGAAAAACTCTTTCCGGATCGGCTCTTCTTCTAGGATGTTTAGCTTGCTAAGAATGCTTCTGGTAAGATACTCGCACGCATTCATATTTTCAGGTACTTTCCTGGACAGGTCTTTCAGGCTCAGAAGAACCTCCTCCATCTTCAAAACCCCGTAGGAAACAAGCACCCCCAGCGCAGACCCTTCAGCCCCCGTAAACCCCACGGAAAGCAGCTGCAGAGAGACAACTTTCCTCATAAGGTGGAAAACTTCACTTCTTCCAACGGCTAAATTCTCACAGACATTTCCCTCTGAAAAGTACTTCCCGTCCCTGTACGTTACAACCTTCGGGCTATTATTTGACTTTTTCTCCTTCAGAGCAGCCCCTGATGCTGCAACGGCTTCTGGTGGAAATATTTCCCCGAAGGTGCACTCTGAAGACTCGCCCAGACCATGGCTCTGCCCTTCTCTCGTAACGGGAAAGCTGTTGTAGAAGTGCATGTACTCGGGAATGTGCAGGAAGTACTCATTTTCCGGCTTCTCCATCGCCTCCCTCTCGCGCTCCCAGAAGTCGTGCATTTTCTGCGGGGTCCTTCGAAAGGTAAACTCGCTCGGATTCTGCAGGATCGCTGCTCTTGTCGTTGCCATTTCCTTCCTGTACTTTTCAGAGTCTAAGAAGTGCCTGACTTCTTCTTCTGGCTCGTTTATTTTTATCTCCCTCTCGGAGAAGAGCTCCTGCAAAAGGAAGAGAGACTTTTCCTTCATTTTCTGTGCGTACATCGCATACACGTTCCCGTGCGTGTGGTTGAATTTGAAGCAGTTCTCCCAAATCAGGTTCAAGTCGTTGCAGAATTCCCCTATGTCGGAGTACTCCTGCAGGAAAAGCTTTTTCCCCATTTTGCTGAGATCCATCGGGTTTTCTATGAGCGTATAGTACTCTGGGGCCTCTCTTTTGCTGACTTTGCTGAGAAAAGGCACAGAGAAGGGCGTATACGCCTTGAGCTTCGAAAGAATCTTGTCCATTTTTGTGTAGACTCTTTCCTGCTTATCTGTGATATCTTTCCACTTGCTTTTGGAGTTCATTTTGGAGATGATTCTTAATAATTCAACCGTGTCATTGCTAGGTAGAGAAAGTGCCTGAATTAAATTATTGGCTCCCAGCGTGCTTTCTTTCTCTTTCTTCTCTTCTCTTTTGTAGGTGTATCCGTCGTACTCCACAGTGTAGTACTTCATAAACAAAAGAAAAAAGAAAGAGAATGTAAAGAAGAGATCCTGCGGGCACATTTCGAAAGTTCCAGAATAAGCCCAAAAGCGAGCATAGTATCCCCCAGGGTGCGATAGAAGGCATGCTTTCTTCCTGGGTGCTGCCACCTCAAAACAGGCAAGCTCGTAGACGCTCTGCAACGGAAAAGTCCAGATACTTTGCAGTTCAGCCGCCAGAGAAGCAGCCAAGCAGGATACGTGCTTCCACAAGGGTGCTATCCCCACGTAAAGAGAAATGGCAGCCTGTGAACCCGAAAAATCCACACAGCCCCACATTCTGGATGCAGGCAGGTGCACACTTCCCCAACCCCTCCTGCAAGTCCCACCGCGAGAGAAGTGCTAAAGTGGGCGAATTCTCTGCCTGGGCGCATATACTGCGAATATCCCAAATTTTTCTGGAGTTTTTGCATAATTAGCACAAAAGCAAAAAAAAATCACTGTGATATTGCACAAAAATCACGCCCTCGTGCGACAATATCAATATGAGCGCAGTAAAATGCATAAAAAGGCCCAGAATATTTCTGCATGAAAATATTTGGGGTACTTCTTCTGCTGTTTTCTGCTTTATTCATTTCGGTTGTTTGCGTTGCACGCGTGCACAACAGGGGACGCATATGCAGCACATACACAAATGGGCCTGTGACGCGCAGAAACCCAAAGATGCCGTTGGGTGGAGACATATGCATAACAGACGATATTGACGCTCGGCACCCCAAAGTGCTTGCACGAATAGAGAAAAAAGACCATGTGGGGAAAGCCCCGAGGCTCGCAGAAGAGCAAGGAACGGGGCAGGAAGAAAAAAAACGGCCCCCTAAGAAAAGGGTAGTAGTTAAGTATAAGATCCAGGACGGGAAAGGCCTGCGAAATATGCTGTCTCCGTCAGAGTATCACTTTAACTGCTTCTTTGACAACCACCGCCCGCCCTACATCATAAGAAAGGAGCACTCCAAGCTCGCATGCGGGGTTCCTGAACAGACGTATTTGACGCTTACGATGCCAGCCATTCCCGAGCCGTACACGCACTCGGAGAACTCCACAGTGCGCAGCAAAGACGCCAGGATCTTTTACACGCCTTCAGAGCATCTTTATGAGTCCGTAGTTGGGGCTTCCGACGCGTGGCTGTGGGTTAGGGGCCAGTGTGAAACCATGATACAGGCAATAGACCAACTTTGCACGCTGAACAAAGAGAGCGAACAGTACACAGAGCCTGAAGTGTTGAAGTGCCTTGCGGTGGGTGCGATGGTGTACGACATGGCCAGGGTGGACCTGCTCGACAAAGTGCAGTTTTCGGTTTCAAGGCACAGAATGCTCCTGGAGGCACTGGAAAGCTACAATCCCCCGAACACCGCCATTAATCAAATGGCAGCAGTCCACTTTAGATCTGAGGCATACTCAATACGAAAGGCCTTTATGCTCTTTGACAAAATACACAACCTCTTCATAAAAGTCCCCGATGCCATGAACAAGAAGTCCGATGAGTGGAAAGGCAAAATTCGCATAGTTATGAAGGGCCTGGCGAGCAGAGAGATCCTTGAAATCTCCGAAGCCTTCAGCGGGTGCACAAGAAGAGAGCCGTGCTTAATGACTCCTGAGGTGCGCAAAATGTTCTTCTTTGTGGACTTTATAAATCGCCCGTATGAGAGGGAGCATATGCAGAGCAGCATGGAGTATCTTATGGAAAAACCACTTGAAACCCTCTTTGACGACACAGAAATAACAGAAAATATAGGGAAAAGGCTGGCCCGAATCCTAGGACAGAAGCCTGTGAAGATAGTGCTTGTCCGCGGCAAAAAGAACACTATATACCTGGATCCATTCCTAGATTACTTGAAAAATGCAAAGGCAATTCTGCGGGACTATAGCAATGAGTGCATCGACTACTCAAATGCATATCTGGCGATGATGGACAAGATGTGCTTGGAAGACGGAAATCTATGCCCTGCGTACCCCGTAGAAACCTCTCAGTACGAGGTGGAAGCGCGTGTGCGCAACATGCTTGCACTCTCGGAAACAAAAAGCGCATCTACACCTGGAAATGCAACCACGCAGAAACCTGTCCAAGAGACAACCCAGACGGTGAAGCCAGAACGTGCCCATGTAGCAATTAATTCTGAGAAGTCAAGGCCTTCCCTAGAGAAAAGCCTGACCGAACCAGTAAAGCCTGAGCAACAAGCAAGTACGAAGCCTGCTCGCGAGACGAGAATTTCTGCCATGCATAGTCGTTCCAAAGAAACGCTCTACAAAGCCCTAGAAGGCACTGATTTGGACTTGATCCTGGAAGAAAAGTAGACGCGCATTCTTGTATGCCTAGCATGCAATTGCTTGCGGCAGCCTGCTCCAACACGCCAGTGTAGTTGTGCTGCAAGCCTGCGGCAATGCATCTCCACGGGAAACAAGTACAGGCATTCGCCTTCTTGTTCTCCCCTGTTTTCAAGGCCGATATTCATGAATCCCGGCTGGAAGATACAAAGGTCTTTCCGCTGGTGATAGCACAAAAATAAAAGCGTCTAAAATGAAAATATCAGAACACTTTTTAGAAGCTGCAGACTCATTTATTTTTTCAGCCGCATTCCCTGCAAAAAAACACCCTCAAACAGAAGAGAAACTGTTTCACTTGGAAACGAGCAGTTGCAGCACAAAGACTGTGCAGTCCACGCGGAAAACTTCCTTCACAAAAGTGTGCTTCTATCCTCACACTGCAGCCAAAAGCGAGCCTTTTTGGCCGCGTGTATAATGCTAACCGAGTACTATTTATTTTTGCTTTGACGCCTTTAAACCTTATGCGCTTACCAGGTTGCTTGCCTTTGGTTCTACCAGCCTAACATCGGTCACTCCCAAGATACTTCTCAAATTACTATCTATGGCGCTCCCAGACCTGTCGGCTTTCTTCTTGCGAGATTTTTTCTTCTCAGCGTCGTCAGAAGCTTCTGCGGTGCTTGCTTTGGCTGTGCCTGGCCGTGATATACTTCCGTGGCTTGTTGAGTCTACAGACAGCTTCCCCTTCCCCTTCTTTGAGCCGCCTTTCTTCTTCTTTGCTTCGCTGTCTTCGCTGGCCTTTGCCTTGGCGAAGGACTCCTGCGCAATTCTGCTTGTGGCGATTAGGCTAGACTTCCCAGGCGCAACTTTCTTGGAGTCGCCGCTGCCAAATGACACAGTGACCGTGTACACCGTTAGAAACACAAAAATAGATATAACAACAACCAGCAGTATCGCTAGCACAATCTTGGTGGTTTTTGACATTTTTGAGAACATTCCTCCGCTTCCGCCCTCCGAGCCTGCGTTTGCGCTTGAGCCTCCTTCGTTTGTGTCTGCCATTTTCTTCTGGCACCTTCAGCTTTCTCTTCTATATATCTTATTGTGACACATTTGTGTCACTGTGAAACTGCCTTCGATTCATAAAGGAGGGCAAAGAAGAAGCTGTTTTGCCGTGGACAAATAGTTATTATGAATGTTTTATATTTTAATGGTGCTTTCCATAAGAAGTGCTTTGCTCAAATGTAAAACACAGGCAAAAGAGGCAATTAGATCAAGGCTGGAAGACCTGCAGATACGAAGGACAGCCTCCAATAAAACGCTTCTGCAAATGCGCGCAGAAGAGGCCCGAAAAGAAGACGTTTTCATACGGGCCCATGCGGAGCTGGAGAGAGTGTGCGAAATAATCGAAGAAGAGTCCTCGCCCGAGAAGGTGGCAGAAGAGGTGGAAAAGCTGTGCACAGCCTCCAGCAACCGGCGGATGCACACCAAGGAGTTTTTCAAGTTTGTGCTTGAAAGGGCGCAAGGGAGGAACTGAAAGGACTCTCCCGCACCGCCTGCATGCACTATAGCTAGAAAAGGCAGCTTTCGCATTCCCAGCAGTTTCTGCATGTTTTCATAAAAGTGCATTTTTCCGTGCTTCTGGCAGATGTATTTCTCTCGCTCTTTTCTTTTTCTTTCATATGAGATGGCGCAAGTTCGTGCGAAGCTCTAGCGAGCCAAAGGAAGAGTGGTCTGCCCCAGAGACGCTTATGGACCGCATAACCGCAACAGAGAATGCCTGCTACTTTACAATTGAAAAAACAAAGCACGCTCTCCCGATCCAGGACGTAATACGGGTGACTCCAGCGCAGGACACGCCCTCAGAATATCTCATCAACAACAGCAGGATAGCGATCATCTTCAAAGACACAGGAAAAATCCGGAAGTTTTTCTACATACCCGCAGTCATACCCGAAACTCTCACATACTATGGGGCTGGGCTCGTGGCAGGCATCTCCAAGACCCGGGAAGAAGTCATTTCCTTCACAGTGGGGGGCCCTGGCGCAGACACTGAGTTCTCAGTCTGCAATTACGCAGTGGCAGTGCGCCTGGACAACTGCATAGAGATGCACGCATGCCCAGAGGGCCTGAAAGTCCTGCACGAGGAGGGAGTCTGCGTCCTGAGGGCAGAGGAGTGAGCACGTGCACCTGAAGAGCCCGAAGATGCACAGATTCAGCGAGAGAAGGGAGAAGATGCAGGAATGCGCTAGAGATGCAGGCCGCAGAAAGAGGGAAAGTTTAATTTCAGAGAGACAGAAAGTGCGCCAGCACTGCAAGGAATAAAGAAGGCAAATTACGACTCCCAGCCCTGTAAAACAGGCTGTCCACCATCCAGGCCTAAGAAAGCACTTTCACGCGCTGGAAATGCTCTGCATCCGCACTTTCTGCAGGAAATTGCCCTGTCCGTGCAGCACACTTTTCACTCTCCGGAGCATTTTGCTGCATCGCTTTCTTTTTGTTTATGATTCACGGCATGTTCATGGTAAGCGCGTGCGGGGCTCTTGTTTACCAGGAAATCAACAGAACACATTTCAGCGCAATTGAGGTCGACAAGCTCATAGCCATGGCAAGCACAGTTTACACCGCTATGGAGATACTCACCGACATAAACGTGTGCACGCGGAGGGGAAAGTATGCGAGAATGTCGGCGGAGTACGAACTCTTCACACTGACCGCACTAAAAACGCAAACTGGCCTGATATTCGGGATTATCCACGACAAAGAAGATGCAATTGCCCGAGTCGTGGAGTATGCGGACCAGACCCATCGGGCGTACATTGACAGGATTCTGTACAGCCCGGAGTACTACGTAGACGAAAGAATTAGTAAAAAATTTACAGCCCAGAAAAAATAAACGATGCCACAGACAAGCATAAAGAAGTCCGCCCGAGAAGGGGCAGGGAAGAGAGCCCGACACGGAGAGACAGCCCTGCAGAAAAGTGCAACAGGCAGCGCAAGGGAGGAAAGAAAAAAAAGAAAAGAGAAGGCGGGGGAAGAGTCCGGGGCATGCATCGCCCAGAGTGTGCGCCCAGAGGCGAGCGAGAAGGAGAACCTCCAGGAAAACGGCGTATTTACTCCAGAGGATCCGCAGGGGGAGGAAATTGTCCAGACGGAAAAGCATCTTTTTTTGAGCAGTGTCTGCAGCCTGCTGGGAGACCCAAACGAGAAGACGCTGGGCGAAGTAAGAAGGCGCATGCGAGCACTTTTGAAGAAAAAAGAGAAAGGGTCTTCTAGGCTGGTGATTCTTTCTCTCACGAAGGTTTTCTTCAACCTGCTGCCCTCGTACAACATACGGGTGGAGGGCCACAAGTACAACACCGTCTCAAAAATAACTAGCTACGAGTATATGCTCATGCAGGAGTGGAGGGCGTTTTTGAAGCAGGTGACTCGGTCGCGGACGGAGGAGTCGTACGAGGCTGCAGCTGTTTTGCTCCCGAATGCGATTCTCTTCAACAAAAGCATGAAGCTTGTGGGGAAGGTCGTGAAGGGGACGGCCCTGAAAAGCAGGACCGGCAGAAAGTGCGCGCGCGCCCTTATAAAAATATTCAAGTGCGACAAGGGGAACCGGATAGTCAAAATACTGGAGGTAATCAACCAGATGAGCACAGAAAAGATCCCCAAGGAAACAATACGGGCGCTGCTCCACATTTCAGACGACGCACTCACTAAGCCCGAGAAGGTGCAGAGGCTGCACCCAAGCGAAATGAGAAAGCTCTCGGTGGAGGAGAAGGCGATCAAAAAGGAGGCGCAGCTGCACTTTCTCCCGGAGGAGATGAAGGCGTGGCGCGGGATAAACGAGCGCCTCCTCAGGATATACCTGCTGGTGCTTTCCAGCAAGTCTGTCGAGAAGAACTACTACGCCCTGCAGCAGATACAGAGGCTCCACGTCCCGGGAAGTCTGAAGCAGGGGATTTTCTCCATGATCACCGACATAATAGGAGAGCTGAAAAAGGACATCACCCCAAGAAGGGCGGCTGTGCTGGCGCTGTGCTACAGTACGATGCAAATCGTCTTCCAGGGGGAGATCGAGTATGCCTTCCAGATCGAAGAGATCTGCCAGATTCCAGCGCGCATGTTTGCAGAGATGAGCGAAAGAGAGATCGGGCTTGTGTACGACGCCGTGCAAAGGATGGACAGGCACGCGGGAAGTGCAAATCTGCTGAAGACCCTTCTCGTGCGGGGAATGCACAGGATAGACACGAAAGTGGGCGATGTAGTGCGGCACATTATGCCAAGGGAGGGCCCGAAGGCGGTGGAGAGGCAGAGTGGAACTGGGTTCTGGGAGGTGTGCTTGCTCACCGGAAGCGCCAGGGAAAGGGAGAGACATGCGATGTGGTGAGAAGGAAAGGCAGGCAGGCTGCGCGGTAGAATAAGAAAATAAACAGAATAGACTAGAGGGGAACTCTTTGGCTGCTTTGCAGTGTTTCAGCGAGAGGGCAGGGCTTTCCTGCGGATATTTTGCTGTTTCTAGTGGCGAGTGTAGAATCCAAATTTTGTGCTTTTATTCACGGGGCGCGCTCTGCGCTACACCGACTCCTTTGGCTTCATTTCATCGATTATTTCTGAATATGCAGTCTCGAGAGGAGCTGGGGCTGGCTGGAGAGACTTTTCCTTCTCCGCGTCGCACTCCAGCTCCTTCTGCCGGATTTGCTCCTTCTCGTGCAGCTTCAGAAAGTGGTCTGCGCTGTCAAAGTAGCGTTTCTCCGTTGCCATCTGCTTCCGGTTCATGTACTCCTCCACGGAAAGCGGCTCAACTGGTGGCTCTTCTTTTTTCTGTGTTTCTTTGCGGGATCCTTTCTGTTTCAGAAGCTTGCTTTGCAGCGCCTTCAGCTTTCGTATTATCATATATGTGCCCCGTATTTAGTCTGTATAAAGCCAGGAGAAAGTGAAGAAAGAGAGAAAATAAAAAAGAAAAGCGAGGGGAATGCACAGAAAATGGCTGAAGGAGACGATTGGGCAGTTTAAAATAGAAATAAAGGGCTCCAGAGCAGAAACACACGGATTTCTAGTAGGAATAAAGGGCAGGAAAGAGTGGAAGTTTCATGCGCGCTCGTGTGCGACAGTGCAGGACTTGTGCGAGGAGATGCAGAGGCAGACGCGGGCAGAGAGTGTGGGCCCCGTCGAGAAAGTCCACCAGATGAAAATAATAGATATGAAGGAGGAGGTGGAGATAGTGGTGGAAGGCAAAAAAGTGTTTTACATAGAAATAAGCAAGATATCAATAGACCCAAACGTGGAGGAGGGGGAGGGCAGAGACCCCATTATGGAGCTGAACAAAATAGGCACAAAAAAGAGAACGTGCAGAATGTGCAAAACCAGAATAGCCTTGTACAGGCGGGTTCGGGACGTTTTGGTGGGCCCTGAGAAGAACGTTCTGTGCGTGCAGTGCTACACGGAGTTCCACTGGGGCAAGAACGGAGAGAAAAAGTACGAGGGGTTCATATACGAGCCCAAAAGGGGGTGAAGGTGCAGCTGAGAGAAGGAGAGTGCGCCAAGCCCGTGTATAGGCGTGCCCGGGAAGAGAAGCCCAGAGGTAGCACGCCAGAGCAAATAAAGAAGCAAAATAGAGGCTTAGAGTCTGAAGCCAGCCATGGGAAGAAGATTCTGCAAGACGGCAGCCTTAGGGGTGCTAGGGGCGAACTTTTCAGGGCAAGGAGAAGGCATTTTTCAGAATTATTACCATTTATTTCGCGCTCACTTTAGTTGGAGTTGGAGCTGGAGTTGCTTTGGTTGTCTTTCGTGGAAATTATGTACAGCGCGTGGATGCATCCTGGAATGAACCCCAAAAAGCACAGGAGAATGTTTATGAGCAGGTCTACTCCGCAGCCAGTAACCAGGAAGACGGCCACGGGGGGAAGGAATATTGCGATCAAAACCTCAAAAACTGTAAGTGCAGACATAACCTGACATCTTTTTGCAAATATATAGAAAACATTGCGTATTCATTGATCCGAATAAGGCGCGGCCTAGAACAAAGTCTACGAATTGATTAGTTAAATTGCCGAATTCTGTCGTGTGATTGATCAGATGATGGAACAGTGTGATGTGCTTGGCCAGTATCAATCTGTCGGCTAAACGGTTGGAGGCCGCCGAAGCCAGAGCCTCTCCAAAAAGCAGCAGCTTTCGCTGGCAAAGTGCATCCTTCAGCTTAACTTTATGTCTTTATTTTCGCATAAATTATATTTTCATTTTAGTCCCAGCGCAGGGGCTGGCTTCGATGACATTTGGCTTGCCAAGAGAAGAACACATTTTTGCCTTTCTGGGAATGCTTTGATTCCCTTTACTTTTGAACATCCTTTGACAAAACAAAGTCCTCAGTCCCCGGCATGTGCTTGAGCCTGCACTTTCCTCCCACGAAGAAAGACTCCATGCCAAAGCACGCCGTGCCCCCTCCTGTGCGAAGTGTCCTTCTCAAGAAAGGCGCATTTCCTGCCTCACTGCTCCTGCTGAAGTCTTTGACGTGCTTAGCCCACTCTGCAGACCCGCTTTCTCCTGCCACCACGCGAGAAGCCTGCACTGCGAGGGCGCCGTTTTCTTCTTCGTTCAGTTCCACGCGCACCAAAGACACGCCCCGAAGCAGCAGCTCGGTGAGGTTTGTTTTCTGGACCGTCTTTCTGTTGGCGAGCCTGTCCAGGGTTTCTGCGCTTGTTCCTTCGACGGCTGTTTCAATCATTGCGCTCACGCTTTGGAAAAGGCTCAGGATCCCGGCCAGCTGCGCCCCAGCGACGCCCAGGCTCTTGATGACCGTTTCCTCAAACTCGGCGCATTCAAGGTCGCCCAAAACGTGCGCCCGAATTAAGCTCATCACGTCCTGCAGGGAGGAGACTGTGCTAGTTGGGTCGTCTTTTACAAGCCCCAAGTCTGCAGCCACTCCGTTAGGCTTTGGCTTTGTGTGCTCCGAGGAAACTGCCGAGCTGACTCTTGCGCATATCAAAGACACTCCCCGAATGGCGCAGTATGCGTCGTTAGAGCACACAAACACGCCGGGCTGCGAGATAAAGCGCCTGAGCGTGCGGGTTCTTTCCAGGTCGCATCCGTCCAAGTCCATTCCCGTGCAGATGATTGAAAACACTTCTGAAACCAGCTCCTTCGTCAGGACAAAGCGTATATTCTCCGTGTCCAGGTCCCTTGCATACTGCCGTATGAGAAGGGCTTTCCTTTCGGTGCTTCGCGCCTTAAACCCGCGCACGTCCAAAGCCTTTATAAAGTTTCTGTCTGTGGCCTGCGCCCATCCCTCTGCGGAAGAAGCCCTCGCCCGGATCCAGGTAGTTTCTGCGGCCCGCATCTGTTTCAGCACAACAGGAATGGCGCGCAGCGGGTGTGCAATAAGCCCCAAAATAAGGTCATCGCACGCAGACCCGTACACTGCGCTGATGACTTCTCTGTCGAGGGCGGAAAGAGAGAGCGGCTTCAGCGCAACCGGGGCGCCCTCCCTGGTGCAGTTGGCTTCGTGTGCAGCTGCATTCTCGTACTCCACAAGCCGCAGAATCAGGCTGGAGACTCTTTCCAGCAAAAGGTCGCATTCATACCTCTCGTCCTCTATTCGGAAAAGGGTTTCCTCGTGCACATTTTTCTTTGCGAAAATGAAGGTTGAGCTTTCGCTGGAGAAAGTCGGGCACGAAACATATCCTGTGTTCAGCACGGACGCGTCGTCTGCGCTCTGCCCGGAGTGCGTTGAGTGTCTGTACTTCTCTGGAAGCACTCTGTACGAGCCCACTTTTTCGTATGTTTCCAGGCTGCTCTGTATGTGAGGCGGCGCGTGTGCCTCTCTATGGCCAATGTAGTACCGGAACAGGCTGCAGATTGTGGATCCTCTCAGAAAGGGCTCAACGACCAGAAGCAGCGCGCTCGTGCTAATAAGGCCCTGGTTGAAGAGGTTCAGAGCGCGCACAAACTCTCTGTATACGCCCTTTCTTGTGAGGATCGTGCGGATGTCGTGCAGCATGGAAAGCGAGGATGCCTGCGCGCTGCCTGCAGCTGTGCCTGCGCGGCCTCTTCTTTCCTGTCCCGGCAGAAAGACCATAAACTCGGAAATAAGCACCGGGTCGTCTCTGAGGAGGACTTTTATGCTCGCAAGTATTTCCGAAACAGGCTTCTGGTCTCGGCTGTTCTTGTACGACTGCACAATTCGGAGGAACTCAAACCAGGCAACCGGGTTTCCCTCCAGGTGCTTCCTGACTTTGTTCAGGTAGTTGACCACTCTGCTTGTGCTGTCCAGCTCGCTGCGCCCATTTTTAATCCCTATCCCAAGGCCCTCAAGGTCTCTTCTGGGGTCGTCTCTTCGCGCGTCTTCCCGCAAGCCAATGGGGCTTCCTGCAGAGGAGCTGGGCTTGCTCTTCATTGCCATGCCAGGCACAGGCCCAGGACTGCCCACGCTCTGTCCGGCGTGCTCGTGCACCTTCACTTCTCCCGAAGGAAGAATCTCGTACTTCTTCGGGAGAAACTGGTTGAATCCTTGGATGAGCTTCTGGTTTCCGTTGAAAAGCGCCAGCATAATTTCTATGACAGTTTTTGCGTCAATGTGCCTGTCTTTGTAGTCCTTCATGGTTTTCAGAAATTTGTTGTATACCTCCTTGTTGTTTTTGTACTCTTCCTTCACAACGTCCAAGTACCGCATCGCGTCCTTTATTTGCACCTTTGCGCTTCCCCCAACCTCTGGCATAAGTATCGCGGTTGGAGCGTGCCTTGGAGGCGGTGTTACAGAGGGCTTCTTCTCGCTAGGAACTCTCCCGTGGTGCATTTCCCCCATGTACGGGTGCTGCCGTGAGGGAGGAAAGTATCGGGTCTGCGCATGTGCCGGCTGCCTGCAGGGAGGATACCCCATCGGAGCCTTTCCATACGGATTGTACGGCATGTATCCACTGCTCGGGTGAACTCTGTATCGTCCATTCGGCATGTGCATGGGCCTGTCTGGATGTCTGTCGAGGTGCCTTTCCGGCATTGGCCT
Source organism: Nematocida major (assembly GCF_021653875.1). NCBI lineage: Eukaryota > Fungi > Microsporidia > Nematocida > Nematocida major. The sequence continues at coordinate 251,605 of NW_025952954.1, forward strand.
GTATCCGTACGGAGCCTGCGGGGGCATTCCCCCCATGTGGCCGTCTGGGCCTCTGGGATGGCCTTCCTGGCTTGCCCTTGGGTGGCCTTCCTGGGTGGCTCTGGGATGTTTTTCCTGCGGGGAATGTGCTGAGTGTGGTGACGGGCTCTTCTGTGCTGGTTGCTCTGGTACTTCCGACTCCTTTAGGTTGAGAGAAGGCAGAACTGTGCGCATGTTCTTAATTACATCTGTTTTCTTTTGATCTTCCATGCAGGGGCTTAAAATAAACAAAGGAATAAAATATTTGACAGACGATCTCTATCACGCAAATATGCAACATTGTGTCTAAATTATGCTTATTATAGTGGAGGTTTATTTATTTGTTACTTACGAAGCGCCTGCTCAGTCTTTTCCTCTATTTGGTTGACCAAATTTATGTTCCTGTTTAGAAGGATGTTTATCTTGTTGGGCACACCTACGTCAAGAAGGGAAACAAGTTCGTTGAACTCTGTGAGGAGAGTCCCTATGTCGCCCAGTGCTGCATAGCAGGGCCTATTGGCGGTGTCTGTTTCGCAGGGAATGCTCTGCAGCTTCAGCTTCAGCTTGTCTGTTTCAGCCTCGAAGTACTCCAGAATTTTCTCTATTTCATTTTGCCTCTTCATTTCGTCCTCCACCTCTCGGCTGACTTTTATGTAGTTGCCCCTGCTGTGCAAAATAGCCTCCTCCACCTCGTAGGCCTTCTTCGACATTTTCTTAAACTCGGTCACGTTCTGGTTCAGCTCGGAAATTAGCTCCCCTAGAATCGACCCGACCTTTTTCTGCAAGTAGTTGTATGGCTCCTCTGCTAGCTGCATGTCCCCAAAATTTTTCACTCCTTTATAGAGCTGCACAAAAGAAAGTCGCCCTTTCAGAGGAAAGCGCTGCATCTGCATGCACAGACATGCCGCCCTGTGGAGAGCCAGAGCCCAGTTTTTGAAGCACTCTGTAAAACAGGCACTTCTTCTGGCGGCTTCACTCGCACGCGCTTTGAAACAACTGCGCGTTTCCTGGGGGTGTTTTAGAGGCTGAAAGTGCCCGGGCCTGCTGAGGCCTGCCTGCAGATGGAAGGAAAGTGCCTCACGCGTGCAGGGAAACACCTCTAATTTCTGGGGGCTTTTCATCTATTTTCCTCTGGGCTTCTGTGCGGGGCTTCTAGAGCGCTCGGGCATTTGTTTGTTTTGGGCGAAATTAATAAATGAATTTTGCAGCACTTCTATGCACGGTATATTAGGCCTGGAGGGCGCTGGGCACATGCCCGATGTTTTTTACCGCCTGGCGGCGCGCCTCTAAAAGTTGCATTTTTAAACGCCCGCGAGGAGGCAAATCATGCTTTTTTGTGCAATCATTTTGATTTGTGATAATGTATAGAATTTCGCGTCAAAAACTGGCAGAGAATATTGGCAGCCGCAAATGCGCGGCCAAGCTCTTTATTTGTGCGCTGCTGCTCTCCCGTGCGCTGCTGCACTGTCCTGCACGTTGAATGCGTCTTTCATCCTTCTAACAAGAGACAGCCTCTCCGTGGGGGACAACTCTGCAAATTCTGCGCGTGCAGAAAGCCTTTCTGTATTTACGAACAGATTGTGCTCTTTTTCCTGCTCTACGGTCAAAAAGATTCCTGCTTCTGGGTGGCACGCCTCCGGGTCTTCAGAGAGTGTTCTTCTGAAGCGCATGTTGCTCTCCCTGTAGTCGTGCCCGTAGTACGCTTTTGTTTCCGGGGGAAGGCTGGCAATTTTGCGAAGGGAGGCCTCCATCATCTCTGCAGTGCCCTCTGTGAACCGCCCGCATCCTAGGTAGAACAGCGTATCCCCCGTGAACACAGCTCTCTCCCCGGAGTGCTCGAAGTAGAAGGAGAAGCTGTCCATCGTGTGGCACGGCGTGTGGATGCAGCGAATGGCCACTCCCCCCATGCGGATGACCTCTCCGTCCTGGCAGATCTTCGTGTGGAAAGCTCGGGCAGAGCCTGCATATATTTCGCAGCTTGGGAACATTTCTTTTACGCTTGCATTTCCTGCAGAGTGATCACTGTGATGGTGTGTTGTAAGCACAATTATGCTGGAGGGGCGTGGACATATTTTTTGCACGGCCTTTTCTATTTCTATTGGGTCGGCAGGGTCTATTAAAGCCAATTCGCCGTTTCCCCCCTCCACCAAATACATTATATTGGTCTCTCCGGTGCGGATTGGGTGCACTTTCATATCGCGTGAAAAGTTTTCCCCTTGAAATTCTTTATGAATCATAGGATTGTCGAAGTGAAAAAGCTACGGGGAGAAAGCAGGACTGTGAGCGTGGAGGCAGACCAGGTTGTGTACATTGCTGACACAGTGGAGTCGCAAATTGCAATTAGGGGAAAGTGCATGAAAGTTGTCATTGTGGACGTGCAAAAGTGTCTTATTTCTGTGGACGCAGCCACGTGCACGGTTGAGATAGCGCGTGCAAAAAACTCGCTTCTTTTTGTGGGGAAGTGCCCAATGACGGTGCTGGAGCAGTGCGTGGAGTGCCGCGTGGGGACGTCCATGGAGAAGACCGAGCTCAGAATGCGAAGAAGCACTGCGCTTTCCTTGGTTACCGTGGAGGACGCGCACGGCAAGAGCTTGGAAGAGCTGGACGAAATATGCCGGGCGCAGAGCGAGGAGCAGCTTCCTGAGGAGATACAGGTTCTGCTGGAGAACGGGTCTGTGAAAAGCAACATAGTCAAGAACATATAGACTAAATAAGTAAATGCTGCGCGACTATGCTCTTTATCAAATTTTAAACTTTCAAGAAACTGTTTTATTTCCAGGGGAAAGAGCCGCAGCTTTTTGCCTTAGGCGCTTGCTGGGCTTTCTGCTGGACGGAGATCTTGGTCAAACAGCGGCTGTGCACTCGGGCTATTTTTTTTCATGCACGGTTGGGTAGCGCTCTTCGCTAAACACGCTGCTGTCGTCGTCGCTATTGTCGGGCGTGAAGTTTTGGACAAGGTCTGTCTTTGGGACGTCCTCTGGGGCCAAGTTTGAGCTGTTTTGTGCTATATAGATGGGCCGCGTGTCTGGCAGGTCGAAGGGAGAGAACATATCCCAAAACGTCTTGTTCGAAGAGTCGATGGGTTCATTTTCAGGCAGAGTTTGAGTCGGATTAGGGGGGGCGACAGCAACTTCCGGGTTGAATTCGCCTTTTGCAGTGCTGTTCTTGCGGCTCTTGTACAGCCTGTTGAGGTCAAAGTCTGGAGCCTTTTCCTCCTGGGTGGGCTGTGGCTTGGTTTTATCAACGACTATGGGATATTCCTCCGGGCCAAAAAGTTCATCCGCATTGTCTTGCGTAACCACAGGGTTGCTCTTTGCTGGATTTACCTTTACTACCTTTTCCGACGCCCTCATTTTATTGGTCGCTATTTCCTGTTTTTTCGTGGTTGTCGTTGACGTTGTGGTAGGTTTTTCCGTGGTTGTAGTTGTTGACGTTGTGGTAGGTTTTTCCGTGGTTGTAGTTGTCGACGTTGTGGTAGGTTTTTCCGTGGTTGTAGTTGTCGACGTCGTAGTAGGTTTTTCTGTAGTTGTAGTTGTTGACGTTGTGGTAGGTTTTTCCGTAGTTGTCGTCGACGTCGTAGTAGGTTTTTTGGTTGTCGTTGTTGAAGCCGCAATTTTGTCTTCATACGACTTAATCAATGAACTAACCCGAACTTCGCACGTTTTTACGGTGCTCTTTTTCTCGGACAGCTGCTTTCTTGCAGCCTCCGCTGCCTCCAAAAACTCAGCCAAGAACGCATTCAGTTTAGCAGCCACTGTTTTAGCAGCTTCACTCTGCTTTATAGACTTGATGCTGCGCACGTTTAGAGCTTTCTTAAATCCAAACGGCATTTTCTCTGCCTGTGCAACCATTTCATCTCTGATCTTAAAAAGCTGGGCTTTCTGCAGCCCGAAGTCCAGAGACTTCTTTTGGGCCATATCCGCGCCTGCTTGCTTAAGATCCTTCAGCTCCCCTTTTGCAGCAGATGCACTTGTAGTCAGGGCGTTCAGAGATTTCTGCAGCAACTTTATGCTGTTTTCGGCCTCCTGCAGCTTGGTTTCTAGGAGCTTGTTGTTCTTAACCAATGCGCCGGCTTCCGTATCTTTTTTGCACGCCTGCAGATCATCCAGACTCTGCAGAACATTTTTGTGCCCAGCTTCTCCACCCATACTCTTTAAAGTAGAGCATAATTTGTGCGAATAGTTTGGGCTTGCGTCCTTCTCTATATCGCATATAAAAGTGGTGAGGCGAGGAATTGCCAAATCTTTCGGGTCGGTTTTCGGGTCCTTCCCGTCTTTCAGCGGCGCCAGCGTCTTCTGCAGAGCCTGCAAGGGCTTCTGCAGGTCCGAGATTTTTTGAAGGTTTCCAAGCCTAGCTTTCAGAGAGCCCTTCGCCTTCTCGGTCTTGGCGGAAGCCTCTTTTCCCTCTTTCTCGCTGTCCTTCAGCTTCTTTTCCATGCCTTTTATCTCGGCTCGCATTTTCTCGTTTGCCTTTTTGACCTCCTGCAGCTTCTTTGAGTTTTCGCTTTCTTTCTTGCGAAGAGAGGCTTCTAGGCTGCTCAAATTTGTTTTTTTGGCGTCTAGACTTTTCTGGGTTTCGGCGTTCTTTTGGCTTGTCTTTTTTATCGCACTTTCTACCGTTTTTTCTTCATTGGCTATCTGGGCTATGCGCTTGGCTTTTGCGTCTATAGAGAGGCTGAGTTCAGCTAGCTTTTTCTGGTGCTCTACGTCCTCCTGTTTCTGCTTGCTCTGGACGGTGTCGAGGTACTCGGTTATGTTTTTTTCCCTGCGGGTAATTTCTTCTATCACCTGCAGCAGCGCACTCTTCTTCGCATCCAGACGAAGAAGCTCCTGCTTCCGCTGTGCTTGCGCGCTCTGCTCCAGAGCGATGCTGGAGAGCAGGTGCTTCTGCGCTTTCGAGTTCATCAAGGCGCCGTGCTCTAGGCTGAGAATGCTGGATTTTTTTGTTTTCTTGGCATTTTCTATCTGGGAGTTTAGAATGCTGATGATCTGGTCCACGGCTTTTATCGCCTTTTCCTTTCTCTTGCTGTCGTGCTCGCCTCGTAACGGATGGATGAAGGCTTGGTCAAACGCATTTAGCGCAATCTCTTCCTGGGTTTGGACGCGCCTTTGCTGGGGCGGCGCTGTTCTGGCGGTGGTTGGCGCTGAGGGCGTTGAGGGCGTTGAGATGGGCGGAACCCTGCTGTGTACATGGTAGATGAGCACGTTTGACGAGGAAAGATCTCTGGATATTCTGTGAACCAGATGCCCTTGCATCGACACGCAGTGCCTGGCATATGATTTGAAGGTGTTTAGCCTGGTTATTTCGCGATTCAAAATCTGCATGTATTCGTGTGCTTTGGCATCCTGCCTACTTAACTCTTCAGCGGAACGCACGCTGCTGCCTGTGCCAGAACGCACAGAAGTGTCTGCTATTTCGGAGATGTCGTAGGAAATGATTTTGAAAAAATTCGCTATCATCTCGCTAATATTTTCTGTCAAATCACTTACTGTATGATAGATTATATGAGTATTGTCTATCCTTCCATTCGCTTTTTGCTGGGCTGTTAACAGATGTGAAATTCTGCTGCACATATTTTCGATTTCCTTATAGTTGCTCGGCAGTTTCAGCAGGTTTTCCGAGCTTGGCGAAAGCTTGGACAGATTCACAAGATGGCTTTCTATCGTATCGGCTAGGCCTTTTATTTGCGCGTTGCCATTTTCAACCATGAGCTCAAAAATGTGTTTGTTGATCTTCATCTTCTGTTCTATGTCGTGCTTCTTTGTGTTGTCGGTATTTTCATACAACTCGTTTATCAGAAACCTGATGCCCTCTAAAAAGTTTTGCACTTCGCCTATTCTGTACGTGTAAAGCGCCCGCAGGGAGTCAAAAGACTCTAGCATCTGGTTCTTGTATGCGGGCAGGCCTAGGGCTTTCTGGCTGATGGCTTCTGAAACCTCCAGAGACATAATTGTGGAAAAAGCCTGTGCATTCCACAGTTCCTCCGTCTGGATTTCCTTGTACTCGTTCTGGGTGATCATCGTGCTATCCCAGCTTATGGCATCTTTTTTTTCCAGTGTGTATATGCCATCCAAGGTATTCTGCAGGGTTTCATGTGAACTCGGGAACACGAACATGAACCCAAACCCCTTTGGCTTTCGGGTTATCTTTTTGACTCCTCTATTGGTGTACATGTGTCCTCTGTACGGAGACGAGTCGCTTAAAAATGCAATCTCGCCATCCGGCGGCGTAATTGAATATATCAGCGAATATTTTAAGCTGCTCAGCCTTCTCTCTAGATAGTCGTGCGACTCAAATAGAAAGTATCTTCGGTCTTCCATGGGAGCCCGAGGCATGTATCGGTCTTTATATTCGTCAAACTGGTTGTTTACAAACATTTCTTCTGACAAAGGAGCTCTCGCACCAAAATGCGTGAAATTGCTGACGGCTTGCCCTATAACGCCAATGCCTTGGCCAATCGAGTCTCTCAACCCATTTATGTGCGTGGCTACGCTTCCGCGCGCGTGCAGTATGCCTCCTGTCAGCAGACAGAGTATGCTTATAATTGCTTTTCCTTTCATGGCGTCTTTTTTTAGTATCTATTTATGCATTTGGCAATCATCTATCAGTGTGTGTTTTTAGAGATATAAATGGACAGATTAAATTTCTGGACGCATGCACTGCTTTGCTGCCAGACGTCAACTGCGCATTCATTCGACAGTGCCAAGATATTACTCGGCCGCAGAGCAAACACCTGCCAGGCTTTTTCGGGCGGTGCAATGCAGAGCACACATAGGCTGAATTGCTGGGCGTGCATCCATTTTGTTTCGTGCTGAATGCATGGCTGCTTGTTTTTGCTGTTGTTTGGGCATTTAATGAACTATGATTGGCAGCAGTCATAGAGAAATGACAGAATACACACGTGTTTACATAGGCCCAAATTGAATAAAGCTAAGCTTTCGCACAGATTCTTCCTGCATTACATCCCATTTGTTCACAAAGGCTCACCGCCCTTGGCATCCTGCAGCGCATATGGCGTGCCAGGGCAGTTCTCTCTTTTGCGCTCTGTCCTGTCTTTCTAAAGCAAGCAGTATTGCACTCGGACTGGCTGCATAAAAATAAAATCTGCACTTTCTCTTTTTGTGCTATGGATTTATTTATTTGCCAAATGTATACATTGAAAGTCCAACTCTCCACATCGGGAAAGCACACGGATATATAAGTGCAAATTGCAGGGAGGACGCATATGAACGAGCTAAAGCAAGAGATAAACAACATGATAGCAAACAACATGTTTAGAAAGTCCACTCGGAAAGGCGCAAAGAGCACAGAGGAGAAAATACTTAGAATAATGAGCAGCGGAGGCGGGACCCCTGCGTCAACAATTTCCGCCATACAGCAGAGCCTTGTGTATTTTTTCAAGATGATGGCCAGGGCCACGCCGTCCGAGTTTAGCGGCTCACAGCAGGACAGAGAGGCGTACATGTGGGCCACCAGAAACGCTTTCCCCATAGACTGCAGAAGCAAGAAGTACCAAATGCTGGGATTTTTGGTAAACATGCACGTGTCTGGAAAAGAGCGGGACAGCACGGGGGAAAGAGTCGACAACAAGCTGATAGACGAGTTCTGCGACATTGTTCAGGAAGAGCTGGTTTTTTGGATGGACACGTACAAGTTCTGCCAGATGCTGGACGCTCCCAGCGAGCAGGCTCTGGGCGCAGGGCCTAAGGAGCACCGGAAGCTTTTGGAAACAGCGCTGGACACCACGAAGGTCTATGCGTACAAAATACAGCAAATACGCAACATTATTCCGTTCCTTGAGCTGCGCTGTAAGAAGGTTTCGTACCGGCACATTCTGGAGGACGGCACAGAGCTGATTGCCGACAAAATAAAAGAAAGCGAGTTCCCTCTAAGCGTGCTTATAGACACAGCCATGAAAAGAGTAGAGAAAAACCTTGAAAACGAGGGGTGGGACCCAAGCATGTGCAGTGACGTGAGGTTCCTGAAGGGGATTTCAGAAAGATGGCACGGGCACAACACATTCTGCTACAACCTGGGCCCTGAGTACTACATGGACATCCTGAACGCGTACAAAGAAAAAAACACCAAGGAGATCACCTGGAAGATTGCAGACTACAAGGAGTATGTGAACGGCCTGCAGTATGTGCACATGCCGCTCTCAGAGTGCACCTCGCGGAGCAGAATCTATGCCGAGGGCGACCCTGGCGCGCGCGCGCTGTTTTCCCAGTCGGAAGGCTTCGAGCCGATAAAAGACACAGAGACTGTTTTGGCGTCAGTGAGCGCTTTGGAGGTGGAGAGCGCAAGCTACATTTCAAGGTCGCAGATAGTGTTCAACTTCATCACGTCCACGATTTTGGGGATGACCTCGCTGTTTTTCATGTTTGCCAGCGCGTTTCTCGCCCTGGACATTCTCCCAAACACGCCTGGCAGCCTAGAAGGGCATGCACGCTGGAATGCAGTGAGCATTCTGCTCTTTTTGGGGTGGAGGTTCCTGTGCAGCACAACCTTTTTCACATGCCTGTACGTCATCCACAAGCAAATCGAAAGGTTTTACGGCCTGTTAGGAAGGCCTGCGCCTGCGCTGGGAAAGACAATTTTCCTTATTGCCGTGGTTCTGGTCTCTGTAATCTCCGGATACTTGCTGTGCCACTTTGTTCCAAACCTTACAGAGCAGCAGAACACCATTGTTGTTCTGTATGTGATGGGCGGGCTGTTCAAAATCTCGAATATTATCGACATTGTGGTCCGGCGGTCTGTGTACAAGACAAAAAAGGTGTTTTCCAGCACATGGCCAGCCACTGTCGCCTCGGTGCTGATATTCCTAATTATTTTCTTCTTAAAGGACGTGAAAAACACATTGAGCGAGCCGGTAGAAGGCTAGGAGCCCTCTGCCAAACGGACAGCTTGCAGGCTGGGCACGCTAAGACAGCCCCCGCAGCTCCAAGAAGCTCAAGCCCAAAAGGGCCGCACAGGCCCTAGCACCCCAACGCGGCATTGTGCCCTTGGGAAAGGTGCATCAATATATCTCTAGTGTTTGCCTTTATTTTTTCTTTACACGGGCGCGCGCTTTCCTCGCCCACTCTTCTCAAACATGCCAAGCCATGCCACTCTTTAATAAACAACATGCGCCCAATGTGCAGGGGCGCACTCGCAGCGCCAGAATCCCGAAAGAATGTGCGCACCCTGGCAAGGCTTTGCCGATATGTGCGCATGCTCAGAACTGGAGCGGGGAAACCCGTATTCCCGTGCAGCGGCTTGCATGCATCCAGAGCGTCAGCGCATAAAAAAGTGCAAACATGCCAGCTCTCAGAAGAAGCTCATACGCCTGGGGCTTTTCTGCAGCGACGTCCCAGAAACCAGGCGCCATTCCTGCCCGCAGAAGAAAAGCCTGCAGCCACGGGGGGCATTCGCGCACACGGGCGCTTGGGTCTTGGAATAGGCTGAAAAGCCAGCTGAAAAACACGGAGACAGTGCAGGGGCAGGCACACTCGCCGCGGAGCAGATGCTTATAGCGCTTTGGCGCAGGGGGCAGGTCGCACGCGGCAGCCAGGTTTGAAAACTCGATTCGCGTTCCCCGTTTTTTCAGCATGCGGGTTACCTTGGAGAAAGGGCTTGGCGCGTTTTTATCGGCCTCCACAAACCCGGACAGGATTTCCAAATACTCAGTGAAGAGCGGGTTTTTCTCGTACACCTTCTCGAACGCAGCCATAAACCGCCGCTTGAAAATTGCGTAGTACTGCCCCCGGTTTTCCTTGAAAGTCTGGCTGTCCTTCGCAATGATGTTTTCCTCGTACGCTTTGATTGCGCGCTTCAGCTCGTCGCGGTTTTGCTGCGTTGTTTCCTTGAACTTGTGCCACAGCCGCCCGTCAAACATGTCTTGGTACAGCCAGATGATGTCGTTGATCATTATAATGCTGCTCCATTTTCGCACTATTAGTTTGACTTGCATTGCAGCGCGCAGCTGATGAAACGTAAGGCGCACGCCCTTCGGCGAGTGCGCCACGTCGACGCACGTCTTGCGCAGGTCAATAAGAAACTCGGTGGGCCGGGAAAAGTTCTTCACGCCCTGCCGGACCTCCAGAGAAGAAAAGTCGTTCAGCCGAGAGAGCAGGTCTCTCTCTGCAAACACGTGCTGCATTTGCTCCAGCAGGTTGAACCAGTACTTCTTCTCCCGCACCAGCATCCGGCTCAGCTTGAGAATGCACATCTGGTACAAAATCGCGGTTTGCGTGGGGTAGCTGTGGTCTTCCTTGTTTCGGATTGCAATGTACACGTTTGTCCACCGCGTCATCTTCTTCTCGATTTTTCTGTAAAACAGCTCCCGAAGCACCTGGGCGCTTTTTTTCTCTTTCAGGCAGGTCCGGATTTCGTGGCTCTCGTGCAGGCTGAAAAGAACGCACATCAGCGCATTGTCTATTGCATACTTCTGCGCCAAGTAGTGGTCGTAGTCGTACATCTGCGGGGCAAAAAGGCCCTCCAAAACTTTGTAGTGGTCCGCAAGATAGAAAGCAGCACACTTTACAGAAAACTGCGACATGGTGCCTGCCAAAAGGAGCGCGTCTGCGCCATCAATGACTTCTATCTCGTTCGGCCCCATATTTGCCCGCTCCTTAAAGACCGTTTTGACTTGCTGCGTATACCCATAGTCTTCCATCCCGGGTCTTTGCGCTAAAATTTTGCTCGTGCGCGTTTCTAAAAGCCTGCTGCTTCTGCTTTGTGCAGCGCCAGCACACACGGGCCCGGAGCACAGACAAAAGACGTGCGGCCATATGCTCGCGTTCACACCAGAACCCGTTCGATCTCTGAAGTTAAGCGCGTGACAGCTTTGATAGTACTGCGATGGGAGACCGCGTGGGAACACAGAGTGCTGCACTTTTTGCCCGCATGTCTTTTTGGAATAAAAATGCTGCTCTATCAAAAATGTGGCTTTGTGCGGGGATCTGCAGAAACTTGAGAGGCTGCGCACGTGCGAAGGCGGCAGGGCGCATTTTTGCAATTGCAGCTCTGCCTTTGGTGCTTGGGGGCGCTGCCGCGGCGGGGGAGAGCGGGTATTTGCCCAGAAGAGAGCTTCGGGAAACAATGGAGAAGTGGTGCAAAGAGTATGAGGGCGGCGGAGTTTCTTGGCAGGCCTGCAGGGAGATGCTGCAATGTGCCAGGAAGTGCAGCATTTTGGACGAGCTGCAGCTTCCTGCTGCGAACAGCCTGTCTGAGTGTGCAGAAGCAATTATATATATGCGAATAGAGGCGCAGAAAAAAGGAGAGTTTGCGTCGAGGGCTGAGTCCACGATTTTGAGCCGGATTTTGTGCAGAAGAAAGGCCCCGTGTATCAGCTTGAGCGTTTTCAATCTGCACGAAGCCAGCCACTTCCAGAGCATTATCGACGGGCTGGGCGCACAGCACCGGATGCTTTGCGAAAAAGACATGCAGCAGGCAGACGCCCTCAAGGAGTTTTTGGAAACGGCTGTGTGCATGCAGGAGGCAGTGTGCACGATGGGCCAGCGCCTGCACACAGCTATTCTCTACATGAACCTTACAATAGAGGGCTTTAATGAGATGGCAAACCTGGAGGCCGTCTTGTGGAAAGACCAGCAGAGCGGGCCTGTTCTCCAGAGCATGTCTACTTTGATGGGGCTGCAGCTTTTTCGCGGCGATCACCCCGACAAGGCTGCCAGCATGATTATTCAAATAGAAAAAGCGTTTTCCGACATCTCCAATGTGTACAGCCGGTTTTTCCTAAAGGCGGCTGCTCGCCAAGAATGTGATGTTGCTTGCGCCTCCGCTGAAAAGAGCTGCGATCACTGCGCGAATATTGCGCCAATGGACATATGCGAGATGTGCCATGCCATATGCCAGACAAGCGCGCAGATAGACCAGGAGATACGGAAACAGTGCAAGCACACCATTTTCTTCATTAAAAATGGCGTTTTTTCGCCCTCGGTGTGATCGCTCGCTTGGGGCAATGCCTCTGCAGCGCGGGCTGGCTTGTGAAACCCCGCTTCTTGTGGGCCGGGCTCTTTGGTTTATGCGCTGTTTCTGTATAGCTGCCCCTGAGCACAAAAATGATCGCTTTTGTGTGGTCGGCTTGGCAGCAAAAGAGCAAGCGCAAAGAAGCTCTGGCGCAGCAAGAGGGGCGCATCTTTTGCTATAGCCAGAGCGCATGGGAGCAAGCCAAGCCCAGAGCTTTTTGCATGCAAAGAGAGCAATAAATCGCCAGCAGGTTACTTCTACCGCGCGCTGTGGCGCCATTCGGGCATGCAGCGCGTTTTCCAGTTTTGGAAGCTTTTATTTCAAGAATACCGACAGGAGTGCGCAGCCTGGAGGACAGGCGCGCGGTTGCAGTGGCTTGGGAAACCACCGAGCAAATGCCTGCCCGAATTCACTGCAGCCAAACAAACGCCCTTTCAGCGCCCATAACTTGTCTTTGCACGATGTTTTGCATGCGAGCCCCGTGTGATTCCGATTCCCCTATCAAGAACTTTTATATATTCCAGAAATCTTTCAATTGCAATAATGCTGAAAAACACACTTCCCTTTTTAGCAATTTGGGTTGGATGTGCTCTGGGAGCCAAGGAATCTGGACAGAGAAATCTTTTTTGCAATAGCCAAGAAAGGCGTGCTGCTTCGATGGAGGGCGAGAGCATCTGCCTGAGCTGCAGCCTTCCGCCAGCTGGCCCGGCAAGCCCAGGAAAGCATGTCTCAGACCGCCCCGCACAGTTTTTTAATGGAGCCTCTGGCAGATGTGCTTCACCTTTGGAGCATTCTGGGAAAATAGACGACCTGCAGCACCCAAGCAGGCAGGAAAACAGCCCGCTGAATCGGGCGGGCGTCTTTTTCCGCGTCATTGCATGGACGCCTATGAGCATCCAGTGACAGGCATGCCCAAGGGGCGCGAACTGCCCAATAGAGGCTGCAAGCGTGCCTAAACCCAAGAGACAAGAGCAAGCCAGACGGAGAATAATCCCCAAGTCTGTCTGCTTAGTAGGGAGTTTTACAAAAACGGAATGGATTTATAGAGGCGCACGCACAGTGCTTGAAGAGCCTCTATACCAGGACAGGCCCAGGCGGTCATAGAGCAAAAGACAGCTCGCACTATGGGCGGGTGTGCATATAGCAGAGCGCATAAGCCCAGGGCTGCCAGGAAAGAGTTCTTGAAGGCATATCCTGCTGCCTTTGGCGCCACACATGCGAAATACCAGAAGCAATGCCTGTATGGATTTCCATGAAAGCACACAAGCGCCAAGCACGGGGTGGCCAGTGTCTGGAAACCGCAAAAGTATGCACAGAGAAAGGACAAGCAAGGGGCGCGCCAAAGAAAGCCTGTCTATTTACATTACATATTCAAAGACTCAATTTACAAATTCAAGACGTATTCTCTTTGGTTATGCCGGACTAAATTTTAAAATTCGCAAACATAGCTAGTTTTAGGAATTTCCCAGAGGCTTTCTTGTAATAGCGCGCAGCACTTCTAGGCTCCATGTGGAAAGCATTTCCATGCATTAGCAGTGCATATAGGTGCTGGCTGAGCCCCACGCTTTGCTTTTTAGTGTGGGAAGCAATCCAGTGATAGCCTTCTCGAAGCATATGAAAGCAGGCTGCTTGGCTTTGCCAGCACGCAAAGCGCTTGGCAGGGCGCTCGAGCTAGCTGGCTATGCAGGCATGGCGTTAAAAATAAACAAAGCAAATTGCATCGCGTAGGGTGTTGCACTTGTCTTATGTGCCTTAAGCAGCACTCTGGCCGGCTTTTAACCGCTTCTTTTTCTCGGCGCGAGCTGGGAAAGCGTTCGGGTTATTCGGGGCTGGGCGTGCGCACTTACAAAAGAGCTTGCACAGCAAGCGCATAGGGGCATGTCCAGGACAGCCATGCAAATCCCAAGCTGTTTTTCCTAAACCACGGCGGGCGCGTCCCTGCACGGCCTAAGCTTTGCTTCGCGCAATACAGGAAACAGCTAGTCCGCCGCGGTATAAAGAACTGACTGCTGATAATTTGCAGCCAGATTTTGCTGCTGTTAGATGGCATCACGCTGATTTGAGCAGAAATGCACGTATAAGAGGATTTTTTGTGTTTGAAGAAATGAAAATAGTTTTCATAATAAATTTGCTAATATCTGAAATAGCATGCCAGTATCTCTCCCATGAGATTTCGTTGGCTGGGCATGTCTTGAAGGTGCTTGATGACAAAGAAAACCAAAGAATCGTGTGCCCTTGGTCCTCGCTAAGCATGACGGCATGGTACATATGCAACCGTCTGAATCTTATGGCTGGAAGAAGAATGTACATGCCGGACATTTCTAGCGCGTACACGTTGCAGTATATCGGGGTTTCCGAAAAAAACCACGAAGTATACAAGCAGACAAGAACGGCGCTGCAGGACCAGGCAAACCAGATTGAGGAGCAGCAGCCAAGCAAAAAAGCGCAAAAAGACGCTAGATACCGCAAGGAGTTCTGCGAGTGCGTCATAAAAATGTTTCCGTCAGCGGGCGAGGTGTTTTCTATCTTTGGAAGAAAAGGTAGCTCCTTCACCTGGCTTCTTCGAAAAGAATGCGAAGGCAAGCAGGCCATACATCTTCTTGCTTCGCTTTTTCTTCTGAGCGAGGGCATGGACATAAAGATTAAAGCAACGCCGACAAAAATTGTGATCCAGAGAAAGCATCCGGTCAACGACTTTGTGGTGTTTGAGGCAGACGAAGACAGCGCCGACGCTGGCTTAAAGTTCTCGCTGAAAGAAGCAGAGTACATTATAAACTTTTTCAAGCAGTACAAAGAGGGCATGAGACTGCCCACAACGCGCGAAAAGTTTTTGGAAGGCGACTTTCTAAACAGCCCCCAGTTTCTCATACAGATGTACATGTCCTGCTATTTGAAAAACTTGCATGAGGTTAGAGATCTGGTCGAGACCATAAACACGATGCTAATCAACCCAAGCTTTGGCCTTAAAGGCTCTCCCGAAGCACATGCCCTATACGACTGCCTTTTTATTTCGGAGAGCAGAATGCATGAAGCTCTAGAATACATGCAGCCAGTTGTGCAAATAGAGGGCGGGCTTTCTAGTCTGAATTGGTTTCCCTTTGCAGACCGAAATAAGCTGCCCATGCCCCGGCGGTTGATTGTATACAACAGAAGCTTGCGCTTGTTTTCTAAAAAGACGTTTGCAGCCTCTATGGAAATCGGGCTTTATGCGCTGTGTTGCTGCCTTGCATATGACCCAGAACAGGGCAGGTACATCGCAGAAAGTATGTCCAAACGCGCAACAGCGGACTTGAAGGAGTTTTTTAGAGAAAACAGTGTGCCCGAGCGGGCCGGAATTTGCAATGCTTTGCATGAGTGGGTCAAGGTGGTCTCTGATCTTCCAAACGAAAGCATTAAATACCGGATGCCCTGCAGAAACCAGCTTGA
This sequence comes from Nematocida major, assembly GCF_021653875.1. Taxonomy (NCBI): domain Eukaryota; kingdom Fungi; phylum Microsporidia; genus Nematocida; species Nematocida major. Next base: position 267,016 of record NW_025952954.1, read on the forward strand.
GCCTGGAATATTGAACTTTTTTCATGTGATTGCCCATATAACTGGGACACTGCCAACGCAAAAGCCCTATTTGGACTGGATCTCAACCAAGATAAAGGGCAAAGACCCCCATTCCGTATACAATGAAGCATACAAGTGTTTGTGCAATCTTGTCCACCGTCTGTCAGTCAACAAGAACATTAAGCTGGATGTTGAGAACTTTGGAAAAAACACCCGAGAAGATGGGACGCCTGAACTGTTTGGAAAGCTGATTTTAAGTTACTGGATCGGCCAGGGCACGGTTTCGCAGAGGCTTGTTCTGGAGTTTACCCGAACAAATCTGCACATCAGCCTCCCCCCCATAAATGTGGCCTACCCCAGCGAAAAGGCAAGGCTTCTGCAAATCGCACAAAACGTTTACAGGAGGCAAAACACGTTTGTTGGGCAGTTGTTTGCACATTATATCGATCTGACTGTTGCACAAATAAACTGCAAAAAGAAAGACACCGATTTGATGCAGAAAGCACAGAGCCTTTCCATGGAGGTGGTGAAGGGCGACCAGGGAAAGATAAAAACCTTGCTTTTGGAGGGGTGCTTGCACAGCTCGGCATGCAGGCTTGAATTGATTGACCGGCTTTGCATGTACGGCAAAGGAGAGGGCGTGGAGCTGACCGAGCATCACCCAATTTCGCGGTTTATTTCCAACATCATAGGAAACACGCGACTTGAGGAGTTGAGGGCGCAGAGGTTTCTTTTTTCTGCCCCGATTCTCACAGGGGTTCTGAGAAAGATATGCCCTAGCGTAGGCATTACAGAAAGCAGATACAAAGAGCTGTTTAAGAGCCCGAGCCTGCTTTTCAATATATACAAGTATGCAAACAGCGGGTACGAAAAGGCCACAGACATACTTCTCGGCTATCTAAAAGCGTACAAGCGGGAGACCGGGGAGTCTATTGCCTCAGGCATCCTACAGAACAAGAAATACCAGGTGTCGGGCATGTTTAAATGTCTGTTTTTGGACAACACGACAAGAGGCGTCGAGGCGCTCTCGGAAATCATCTTGGCGGAGGGCGAAGAAGAAAGCGCTGTTTTTTTGAAGAAAACGCTAGACTTTGTGTGGCTGGGCTTGGCCATAGTCCACAAGAGAGACCATCCTGACCTAATTGCGCAGTTGTATGCAATTGCAGATCCAGACGCATTATACAAAAAAGAGCCTATAGCGTTTAGCAGGCTCAGCACCCACCCCATCCAGAACATTACAAGCTACATAAGAGAAAACAAAAAGGTCATTATTGGCAACAGTGACAACAAAAAGCTTGTGAACGTGCTAAAGGTGCTGAAAGCAGTGTTTTCCAGATAGTTCAAAGAAGATTGTGGGAGCGCAGGCGGCTCCAAACAGAGCATCCATAGCGCTTGGCACGTGGCTGCTTCTTTACACGCATGCTATACAAGGCTCGGCGCAGGCGTGGTTTGTGCCTTGAGTGATTTTTCTGAACAAAGTGCAAATATGAAGAAAGCCTTTGAAAATAAAATTTCCTCTTGAAGTTTTTGCTGTTTTCCTGCTTTCCAGCGCGCCAGCTGCCTAGAGATGCTATTTGAAGGCGCTGGCGCATGGGGCGAATGTTGGCCTGCCAAAGCCTCAATTCTTGCAGCGAAGGGGCTTGCGGAAAGGCCTCTGCATCTAGGACTTGTGTTCGCTTTTTATTGTGCGCTAAGGGCTTGGCTTGCCGAAGGAAGTACTATTTAAGCACATAAAGCTGCACGCCATTTTATTCGGGCGCGGCTGTGGATTTGTAAAGACTGGTTGGTTTGTGCGGCCCATCTCCGGCTTGCCTGCTCTTTGCGTTTTTGCAAGAGCTGAAAAAAAGTGCAAGAACCTAGAACAGAGTTGCCAGACCAAAGGCTGCGACTTTCTTGTCCAGACTCCTCGTCAGCGCAGCAAGTAGGCTAAAGGACGGCTGCAGAAAGCTGAAGAGTGCACTGCTTCGCATCTGCGCGCGCCCCGCCTGCAAGATGACTTTGTTTTCTAGAAAAGCAAGGTGCTAGGCATACTTATGCTCATCAGCGGATTTTTTTTATAATCATGCGAATATTCATTGGCATCCTAATGGCACAGCAGATATGTGCAAGGCTTTCTTTTTCGCAGATTGAGCGTATAAACAGCATGGTGTTCGAAGACGGCGCGGAGTCCAGAACGATAAACACAACCGGCCCTCTTAACATGGCGCGCGGGTATATATATCGCGAAAGAGGGTTTATGCACAACAAGAGATTCTTTTCACCTGAAATCAGAACAGTGTACAGTGCAGGGCATCTTGAGGACAGCGCTTCGGGGAATGTTGTGCACACGTACGAAAGACACCCGGAGAAGGACAGTGTCTTTAGGTTCACGCAGAACATGTACATAGTAAAGCCGTACACATTTGAATACCACACTGCGCTTATCTACATGTTTCCGTCAGAAGACGGCGAACTCTCGATTGAAACCAAGCAAGAGGACTCGTTTTTCAACTTCCTTCAAGAGAGGTCTGTCCGCGGGCAGGACATGTACATTCTTGCGTCGCTTCTGCTGCTGAGCGAGGGAGTGGAGGTAGACCTCGAGTATGAGAAGGACACAAAGAAGATAACTCTCTGGAAAAACAACGAAGACACACGTTTTTTTAAAGCGAAAATGCAGACCCGCGCGAAAGCCCCGCAGCCCAATGGCGCAGAGTTTGTCGAGCAAACCAAAGCAGCTTGCATTATCCAGTTCTTTAAAAACTACAGAAAAGCAGAAAGCCCGCCCTATGCAGAAGATGTGTTTGCGGAGGGAGGCTTTTTGAACAGCATGCAATTTCTGATTCAGACATATCTGTTTGAGTACATCTCTACAGAAGAGGACATGCGCTGTTTTTGTATGTGCCTGTGCAAAATACTAGAGGACACAATACTGTTTCTGGGCAGGAACTACAGCACGGAAGTCGCGCAGAGAAACGCAGTCGACGCGTTGAATAGATGCTTTGCGGTGGCTGGCAAACACCCAGACCCTCTGCTTAGCGGAGTAAAGGCAATTTGCGAGTTTAAAGAAGCAGCCGGGTTTCCGTTTATACAGGAAAGCCAGATGAACACCGATGTGCCGGTGCAGGAGCATGGCGCTACGGCTCAGGGGCTGGGCGTGGAAAGATTGAGCTGCAGTAACAGTGTGGAAATGTGCATATACTTCTTGCTATGCAGCATCATATACGACAAACAAACGAAAAGCTTCTGTCTGGACAGAATTCCTAACGCCTCAGAAGAAATGCAGATGTTTTTTCATCTGTACAGCGAGCCTGAAAAAACAGTCGGCATTGAGATGCAGAAAAGTTGGGGTGCTGTTTTTTCAAGCCTGGCCTGCGAAAGCATTGTGTACCGGGAGAGCGCAATCCAGAAAGAGCGCACGCTGCATGCAGGCTTTCTGAACATGCTTCTGGCGATTTATGAGATAACAGGGCGGCTTGCCTGTGAGCAGGGGAAGCTCCTCGCAATCCAGAAAAGGCTAAAGCAAAATGTAAACCCGGGCATAAAAGCCATCAAAGAAATTATTGGCCATATTGAAAACATGATTTCTGACTTTTCAGGAAGCCCTGGAGCGTCTGTAGTGCTTCAGCACCCTATTAGCAAGCCCGGGATAGACGGGGGGCTTGACGTTTATGGCACCCTTGTGATTTTATTTAATAGCGGGGAGGCTTGGACCAGATTTGAGCTTAGCATGCTTCATGAAGACGGCAGCGCCGGCAGGCCTGGGCCCGCCGGGGTGAAAATAGACTCAAACAGGCTGGACTGCTTGAATAAAGCGGCCGCCCGGGTTTCTCAAATAATGGAGGGCGATTTAATGCGCGAATCGTTTTCAGGCAGCCTGCTTAGACACTATGCAACAACGCATATTGACGGATTCCAGAGAAGCAGCCGGAAGTACTTAGAAAACACAATTTGCCTAGCAAAAAATATAGTGAGCGGCTCTAAAAGCATGAATGCGTTATTTGTCATGGAAAAAATAGAATGTTGGAAGAAAAAGGACGTTATAGCTGCAGTTTTTCTGGCAAACTATAGAGAAAGCAGGAGCTGCCTCAAAAACCCGCACATCTCTATTTTAAGGATGGTTCATAACGTAATAGGAAGCGTTTCCCTTGGGCACAGAGTTGCATATTGCACTCTCCTATGCATTCCTATACTGTTAGGGGCGCAGGAGGATTTGCCTCCAAGCATAGCCATTTCGGATCTGCAACAAGCAGAGGCATTTAAGGACCTCAGCTTAAATGACACTCGAATATACATCATTGCGCTTCTCAAATGCCCGTCAGTTATGCTGGAGGCCTTTTATACATGCTCCAGAAAAGCCTGCGACTTTTGGATCGCCAGCGGAAGTGCAAAATCCATCAAGCCTTACATCTTGCATGCAGTGTTTGAGTGTCTGTTCAAAAAAGGGGACATGGCCGCAGCTTGCGAGCTTTCCGAGCTTATTTTGCAGGACAACCGCGAGCAAGCGCAGGTCTTGGACCAAGAGCTTCGAGAGGCTTGGGCTTCCATTTCCAGCGGCATGCAGGATATTTCTCAGGAGTTGGCATACGCCATACACATATTTGCAGAAAGCGGAAAAAGCCGATTTTCGGAATAACACATCTGGAGAAGCAACAGCATGCCGGATGCAACATTTTGCAAAGCCTAAACAATATAAAGTAGGTTTACAGAAGAGGCATGCAGGGGGCTACAGGCTATGCAGCTCTTTGTGCGGAATCAGACATACTGCGTGCATTGAAATATCTTTGGTGCGGCAGGAAAGTTTATCGCATTATTTATAGGGTGTCCTAGGGAGGCAAGATTGGCGCTGCCCCTTCATTTGAAGCCCGTGCGGCCTGCCAATAAAGCCCAAACCCACACGGTCTGCTTTAGTGTCCGCGGGCCCTTTTTTACAAACACTGTAATAGGAGTCCAGTAGTTTCAATTTGCGCAGAAAATACATTTGCGTTGCTTAGAGTTTACTGCATAGCGGCAATTCGGATTATTCGGGATTAAGTCTAAAGAAAACATGTGCATGGCGGTGTTGCTCTTGCGCGATGGCAGTAAATAGGAAGTGTGTGCTTTATTTTTACTTGAGCGTGAAACACGCGTGTGCCTTACTTTGGCCCGGCTTTTGGGGGGCGCACTGCATGCCTTTTCCCAGAGCACAAAAACCAGGCAGTTAATCCTTGTCAGATGTCATGGAAGAATGAAGCAAGCACAGAAGTTTTTCAAAGTTTTCATTGTCATTGATCTCCCAGAACAAAATGCTCTGGTGTTTCTCCATAGCCGCGAGCATTGCGTGGATCATCTTCTTGCTTCCATAAATTATGCATTTGTTTTCCTCATACACTTTGAACGATCTTTGGGAAATTTTTCGAAACAGGATACGGACTAGCCCATCCAGACTGCTCGAATCTTCCAAGCAGTGTAAAAACAGAAAGAGGTCGAAGAGCGCCTTGGCATCCAGCGCCCTCTCCATGTCATCCGGCTCCACGTCTAGAAAAAGCTCGTCAAGCTTTTCTATATGTTGCGCTGTCAAGTTTGAAAGCAAAGGGCCAAATACGTCAGAAACGCCCCAAAAGCTGCCTAGTGCACTACACAGGAACAAAGGCTGGCGTGCGCCTATCTTATATAATTTAAAATACTGCATCATGGCACCCACCGCCTCCTGGCGGTTTCTATCAGCGTATCTTCCTAATCTGGCGATCATGCGTGTGTCTCTATAGAATTCAGAAAATCTTTTAGCTGTCAGTATGATTTTTGACCGTAGAAAAACTGTATCTGCCAAAAAGACCAGGGGTTTCAGTAGAGATTCCTGTGTTTTGTAGTCGTCCAGCGGAAAACTGCCGATCAGATTCAAGATGAGGCGCGCGCCCGTGTGAGAAGAATCCGGAATAAGTTTGGCAATCCCTGCACAACAGGTGAACTGCTCAACGATTTCACGTGCATACCTATATCCCAAGGCCATGCCCAGTACAAAAAGCTGGTTTGGCTGTTTCGGGATTTTACTCACAGCCAGGCGCTTTGTGGCATCCCAAATCTTTCGAATAACTTTAGATGTGTAGGGCGCCGTTGCCTTGGACCTCCACATGTCTTTGTATCTGGAAAATAAGCACTCGGCAAAGGTGCTGGGCTTTGGGTAGCCATCCACTGAAAAGAAGGCCTCAATGTCTTCCAATTCAAAGGAAACAACGGCGAGCGGGCAAAGGATAACCACTAGGTCCCCAGGCGAAAAGGCAAGGCATATGCCTTGCTGAAGCACCTCGTTTTCGTCTGTGTACTTTAGGGTGATGTTTCCGCACATGTCCTTCTGCCCATTGCCCTGCTCGCACACTTTAAAATCAGAAAACTTAACTCTCAAGCTCTTATCCACGGAGAGAGACGCAAAAATCTCTTTCACATACATCTGTATTTTTTTAAACACATCTTCATAGGCCTCGTCAATTTTGCAGCCTTCTAGCATCAGCTCAAGCTTGCGTATTCTTGGCTCCTCCTCCTTCCGCCTGCCCGTCACCTCTGCCACAACGTAGAGCATGTTGAAGATTCCGGAGCGCACCTGGTTTCTGTTTTCTCTTGCGTACGCGATGTGCTCGCTCTGCAGGCCTGACACGACGCGGTTCCACTCCTGCATCGTCTCTTTGGTGGTGCACGTCTTTGGGCTGACACTTTCCAACTGAAAGAATGTACGCAGAGCCTCTGTTTCCTCATTCTCCTTTGCCTCGCCGAGCATGGCGTCTGCGTTGTACTTTTTCTGTGCTGGGTCGTGTGCAAGGCAGCAGAAGAGCGCAAGCAGGCCGGCCTCCACGTAGTTGCTGAAGGTTTCCTCCAAAAGCTCTGTTTGGCCTCTCTTGCAGGCATGCACGCTTGTGTACGCCGGCAGCATGCTTGGGCTGGTGAACGGGAACGAGTCCAGATTCTTCATGGCTTTCTGAATCATCCTAAGCTGGTGCAGAAGTTCGTCTTCCTCGGCCTTGCTCTCCACAAAACACGCGCTGTATACGTCTTTATAGTCTTTTTTCGGCAGGCTTGTGAGGATGGCGTGCACGCACGCTGCGAAGTCCAGGGCGTCGTCCTTGCTCGTGATGTACTCAAAGACGTACGCCTGGATGAGGAACTGCGGCGTGTTTAGAAAGTCCCCAGTGCTGAAGGCCTCTGGCGTGTCCGGCAGTTTTTCTTTTTGCATGTTCTCTTTGAAGAAGTTTATAACCTGTGCAGCCTTTTCGCATATATTTTCCTCAACTTTTATGCTGCCTATTTCTAGTTTTACTTCCTTCTCTGTTGCCTCGATGGGCACGTCCACGCCCTCGCTCAGCAGGACCAGCGCAGCCAGCATGTAGTGCGCGTGGTTGCTGGGCATTCTTTTCAGAAACTGGAAGAAGGAGTCATCTCGGGCGACAGCGACCGACAGAGTGTGCCCGTCGACAGACGGAAACATCTCGATGAGGGTGCGGTGGTACTCCACAGCGTAGTCTGTGGCAGCAATACCGGCGCTAAGAGCGGGCCCCTCTGCAGGCGGATAGGGCTTGTCATTCTGTGCGTTTCTTGTGTATTTGTGCTCTTCTGTGGTTTCAATATCCCCAACAGGCTTCACTTTGTAGTCAGTTTCTATTTCAGGCGAAAAGAAGCGCTTGTTGTGCATGTAGCCCTGCTCGGAGTAGAGGAACCCGCGCAGCAGGCAGAGCGGCCCCCTCGGATTTATAAATTCGGTACTTTCTCCTATTTCAGTGCTTTGCATCTCTATGATCTCGCCAAACGACACTCGCGCAAGCGCGCAGTGCAGCAGCGCAGCAAGCATAAGTGCATAAAATTTTGCGTTCATGATCAGGGGTAAAAAAAAGATTTATATATATACGTTGCAGATGGGCTCCTATCCATGGCGAGCTGGCCTATCAGAAGAAGAAGTCCGCAGCACGGGGCTGCATGTAAATGGATAAGCATGGCTCGATTTTATAGGGAGATGGATGCGCATGTTCCGTGGCCGTTTTATACAAAAATGCGCAACTTTGCAAAGGCGCAACCATAGACATCTCACAGCCAACTTTTCGGGCTCTGTGCGCATGAAGGCCGTGTAGAAAAATAAAAGCACAGAAAAAAAGCAAAGCAGGCCAAGCATGCTCTCTGACACAGAAAAAAAATGCGAGCTCAGAACGGGGCATGCATTTGCGCGTGTGAGAAGTGGACAGCCAATTTAAAAATACTGCTGTGTGCACGGGCTTTGTTTCGCTTGGGGCCTAAGAATTCTTCGAATAGCACCGGGAAAGAGCGCTAGAGTTAGCAAAGGCCGGGCTAGGGAGGTGAGAGAAGTGCGAGGCGTTTTAAATGTAACAAGGAAGAGACATGTTAAGGAAGGAAAAGAAATTCAGTTCTGAAAGGGGAGAGTTGTAACACGAAAAGCAGCCATGCAAGGCATTGTTTTTTCTTCAATTTTTGGCTTGCGTACATATGCATGTGGTTAATCCGCCCGAACTGGCTGCTGCCAATCGCCCTCCAATCAGCGCCAAACCAATAAACAACCATGCTTAACTATGTCTTTGGCATGCAGCATTACAAAACATTTGCAAATTGCTAGAAGCAAGCATGCCGCCAGGAAGGCGCTTTTTGAACTATTTAGATTTATGGAAGACGCTTGTAGGAGTAAAATTTAAATAAAAATATGTCTTGGATTGATATTTAGCAATACTATTTTACTTTTATTCCGAATATAAAGTTTATAAGAAAAAATGTTGAAATGCCACAATCTGGAAAAACAAATAAAAACAGCCTTATCCGCTCCCGGGGCAGCGAAGTGTCTCCACGCATTAGCACACTGCACATTTTCAGAGCGGTCTTGGCTTTTAAGATATGCTGCAAAGGGGGCAGGCCTGGCAGTTGCTCTGGGCTTGCTGTGCGCAAAAAATGTGCGCGGAGCTTGCCAAACGGGGCCCAGCGAAGTAAATGCAGAGGCGGCGAGCGCTCAAGACTTTGATGGCAGCCTTGCCATGCACGCCCACACTTTAGAGGCCTTTGGGGCGCATTCGGGCAATGCAGAAACGGATGCATCTTTTCTGATAAATAATGCGCTGTCACATGAGGAAGTAGCTGCAGTTTTTGACAGCATAGAGAAAGAAGCTTTTCCCGAATTCGCAGAGCCTGGTCTGGCTCTAGAACTTGTTTTGGATTCTTTCTGGGATAATCAGCGCAAGCGGCCTGCAGAGACAAATGCAAGCGCACATCTAGAGAAAAGGCCTAAAACCCAGGCAAAAGGCCTTGAGCCAAGCGCCTTAACGTGTGCCGCGGAAAGCGCTTTGGATCCAAGAGAACGCAAAGAAGGGGCGGGCGGTGCAGGGCTGCCGACGACCCCGGAGTACGTGGACACATGGGACCAGGCGGGGCCTTCTAGCGTGGCCATCAGCGCAGCGCATAAAAGCGCCTTGTCTACATGTGGAGACGCGCCAAATGATGCATTGACGCGCCCGCCGACCAAAAGTGCAGTTCTAGGCATCTACACGAGCCGCAGAGGCAAGGACCGCATGGACGAGTATAGAAGATTTTTTTGTTCAGACGGCACTATTTCAAAGCAGGCCGAGCTCTGTAAAATGCAGTCTTGCGAGGTTCAAATAGATGCCCCCACAGAAGAGATGGTAAAAAAGTGCATAGAGGACATCAAGGGGGTGTTAAGCAAGATCGATGAGTACAGCAGCGTGTGGAGCTTTCTCTATTTATATCTTTTGGACAAAAAGCAGATACTGGCCAGTCTAAAGATTTTGAGCGTGTGCTACGAGTTTAACAGAATACCAAAAAAGATACTCACAGGGTACTATACCGGGTTTTTTGACGACCTTTGTAGATACATGTGCGAAAATGGCCCCAGAGAGTTTTTGAAGGCATTCGGTGCTGCGCCTTCATTTGGCCTTGGCGAGAAAAGAACGCTAGGAGACCATTTTATAAAGACACACAGGAGCGCCAACTTCAGTTCCCCTTTCAATTCAACCCGAATGAAGGATTACATCATGTGCTTAGAAGGCTTTGATGTTATGCTGCGCTTCCCAGAGGTGCTGGACGACTTCAAATATGTCGACAAAGATTCATTTACAGAAACCATATCCCGGATATGCGCAGACACGCCAAGCCATAGCTCTGCATATAAAAAAAGCGACGCCGTGAACATATTAAGATATCTGCATGCAAAAGTGAACATGGATGAAAAAATCAAGGAAAATGGCTATAATCAGTGGGGAGACTGTATTGAACGGCTTCTGGTAGAGAAAAGGAAAGCCCCTGGCTTCACTGCGGAGAGCATATATATGCAGGGATATGATGCGCTTGTGCTATTCTACAAGCACTGCCCATGGACATACATGCGAAGAGACGCCATTGAAGCGCGCGCCAGCCATAGGTTCCTAGGCAAGTGTGCGTTTGTGCACGAAAAGTATGTGCGGTGCTGCCTGGGCTTAACAAAGCTGGGTGAAAACAATTATTCGGCACAAAGTGAGATGCTCGTCACAGTGTATGGCTATCCAGATATGGAGCCCCCTGCCGCGCACTACCATGTGCATTTTATAGACAACCATGCACAGACGTATAGGAAAGTGTGCATGCCTTTGTACACTGTGGACGATCGTGCTGTATGGCTGCATACAGTGCAGAACATTGTCAAACACGTGTCTGCTGTGTTTGAGCTAAAGGAGGACAGGGTGTATCCTTTTCTGTATAGCCGTGCGTCGGGCGCGTGGACGCTGGCTGCAGGGGAGGACCTGCTGAAAACCACAAAAAGCCACAGCATAGAAAACGTTGTTGTGGTATTCTACCACATTCCGGAGGGCCTCATTGACAACCACTTCACGTTTTCGGTGTTTGCAGACTTCAACCAGAAAAGGCTCTCAAAGGAAAAGATATACATCCCGTTTTTCCTTTCGCCCCTGGTCAGAACAGCGCTTGTTTTAACGCCATACACCGAAAAAGATTCACTTTGCCACACAACTGTGTCTTTGGCCGACTTTGCAGATGGCGGAGTGCGTCCGTCGGTTTACATTTATACAAGCGCTCCAGAAAACGCACGCTATATGAAGGGCAAGGGAGAATACAAGCATTTTAGAAAAACATACAGCAAAATGTGGATAGACAGCCCAAACACCGTCCCGCTGTGCTGGAAGCTAGGATATAGAATGGTTTATGTCTCCGCGGAAAAAGCCAAAATATTCTGGTACACAAAGACGCATGAGAACAAGGAGGTATACAGCCACTACATTCTAAGAAACACAGAAAGTACTTGGAGTTCCCTGAAAAAAAAAGAGCCCTTCGCAACTGACCATCTTTTTTCCTTCTACCAAACTGAGAAGACACATAAGTCGATGCTATTTCTGTTCTTTCAATCGAAAAACAGCACTCTGTTTGAAACCAAGAAGCCTACATTGAGCATATTTCAAGAGCTAGAAACAATCCCCATTAGCTGCGACTTTCTTCTTTTTGTTATTCGCAGCCGGAACGTGTTTGACTACCAGCTTCGCGTGCACAATCAACTTTTACAGTTTTTGTTTTACAAGCGGAATTACTGTAGAGAAAGCGCAGCGTCCTAAAATGCGCATTTAACAGGCCGCCACACTCAGAGAAACAATTTGAATTAGTTCGATTTATTGAATATTTTTCTACGCACACAGCTGTTTCCAGCATGCAATGGCGCTTTTTGGGGCTCTTTGCAAAACTTGCAAAAATAAAGAATAAGAAGAAAAATGGAAAGACAGCTCCAAGTTGCACATTCCCTTCGCTCTTCATCCGCTCCTTTCACCTGTCTGCCCCGCAGAGAAACAATTGCCAAAAATAAAAATGCGCTTTTGCAATGTTTTCCGCGGATGCATCGGAGCCCATAGTGGCAGGCCCAAGCACGCCAGCTATCTGTTGCAATGCGGTGGGGTGTCTGATTCCCGTGTGCGCGGGCCTGCGGCCTGGGCCCTAAGCAAGGCTAGGGGCGGAAATATTTAGTTTTCTTTTTAGAATAGCGCCGCGGGGGTTTTAATTTGTAGAGTCTATGCCTCTATATAGAAATAGTTATATGTGTTTCCAATACAGAGATAGTTATATTTGTTCTCTGTATAGAAATAGCTATATTTGTCTCTATATAGAGATAGTTATATCTGCCTCTATATATACACACAAGCTTTTCAAAATTTTATGCAACTACATTGTTTTCTAGCAGCAATCACGATTCACCAAGTGTGTGCAAGGCTTTCTATTGCGCAGCTGGAGTCTATGCCGAGCTTTGAGCTGTGCAGAAACGGCACAGCCGTAGGAATAAACACGGAGGGCCCTCTTAACATGGCGTGCGGATATGTGTACACTGAAAGAGGCTTTATGCACAACAAACGGTTTTTTTCGTCTGAAATAGAGACAGATTACAGCCTGCGCCCCAGGGGAGGGCCTGAAAGCATTGATTCAGAGTATATCTTTACCCGAATGCCAAGCATGGACTTCGCGCTTCCGTGTGCTGGCGCAGAGGGTCCGCTGGACGCATACACCCACGACTACCACAGCACGCTCATCCGGATGTTCCCGTCTGAAGAGGGGGAGCTTTCGATCAAAACCGAGCGAGAGAACTCGCTTTTCCAGACGCTCCAGGGAGACCTTGGCAAAGAGGGCGCGATGTATGCCCTGGCCTCGCTCTTTCTGCTGAGCGAAGGCGTGGGCGTGCCCATTGCGTTTGACCAGGAGACCCGGGAGCTTTCTCTGAGAAAGGCCTGCGAGAAAAGCTACTTTTTCAGGCAGCGCGTATGCGCCCACACAAAAAGCAAGCCGCTCGCGCCGCAGTGCCTTGACGAAGAGGCAGAGGTCGCCCAGGTGGTGGGCTTTTTCCAAAAATACAAAAAAACAGGAGACTTGTCAAATGTCACTGAGAGCATAGAAAGCGGAGACTTTCTCAAAAGCACGCAGTTCCTGGTGCAGACATATGTGTTCGAGTACGTAGACACGCCAGGCGATGCGCAGCTGTTTGCCAGCTGCGTGTTCGAGATACTGGCTGACATAATAGACTCGGCTGAACAGCGCGCGGATGGCTCGGAGGAGGCGCGCGCGGCGCAGAAGGTGTTTGAAAGATGTTTCGCCAAAAAGGGCGGCGTGGACGTCCTGCTGGACGGAATAAAGGCGCTGCAGACGCTTGAAGGGCCGCTGTGCTTCCCGTTTAAAAAGCACAGCCAGCTGGCGGAGTTCACAGAGATCCCAGCATACAACAGAGCAAAGGGCAAGCTGATTGAAAGCCGCGAGAAGTACTTCAGTAACTGCGTGGAGGCTGGCGTATACAGCCTGATTTGCTGCTTTATATACGACCCGGCCAAGGGAGAGTACTGCCCAGAGGCAATAGAGGGCGCGTCCCGAGAACTGGTGGAGTTCTTTGGAAAGCACAAGGAGCCGGCCGAGAAGGTTACCTTTGAAATGCAGAAGGACTGGAGCAGGGTGGTTTCTGACTTGAAGTGCCCTCACATTGTGTACAACCAGTGCGAAAACAAAACCCGAAACGAGCTGCGGACTGGGCTGTTCAACATACTTTTTGTCGTGGCCGAAATAACGGGGACGCTCAAGAGGGACGAGCCCCGAATTCTCGAGCTCTTCAAAAGCATAAAGAAGGAAGGCTCACTGAGCACAGAGTTTGAGGAAAAAACAGTGGCGCTTGCCCAAGACATGTTTATGCGTCTTTCCCGAGACCAAACCCTAAAGGTGGCGCTTTTAGAATCTTCAAACATTGCACGGCCCGACAGAAGGCTTGACACGTATGGAGACCTTGAAGTGAAATACACTGAAAACCAAAAGTTCAGCCTGCTCGGGCTGCATCTGTTGAAAGGGCACACTGCGATATACATGAAGTCAGACAGGCAGGGTCTGTTGCCTGATGTGATAAGGTCGATACACGCCATGGCCAGAGGCAGCTCGACTAAGGAAGGCTTTGCATGCAGCCTGCTCATGCACTATGTTAAAAGCTTTGTTGCAGAGGATACACGTGAGGAAGAAAGCTATGAAGCAGATTACACAGATGTCTTGCAAAACGCGGAAGCGTGTAAAGCTCCGTGGAGCATGGACGAGGCTCTGGCGAAGACCAAGCTGGAGAGATTCGAGTGCAAAAAAAACCTGCTGGTTCAGCTTTTGCAGCATGCAAGGGAGAACCGGGAAGAGCTGGGCGATCGGTACGCCTCGATGAAAAGGCTAATCAACAACATACTGGCCAGCGTTCCCCTCAGCGACTTCAGCACGCGAAATGAGCTTCTTCCGCTGTTTGTAATGGTAGGCGCATATAGAGACATGCTGTCTCCTAAGATAGAGCTGTTGTCATATGATGAGAGAAAGATTCTTAGCGAAAGATACGAAGTGAAGGATCTCGCACACTCTCTGATGATGAAAGACTTCCCTTGTGTGGCGCTAGACCTTTTTGAAACATGCGGGCACTCTGTCACCAACTTTTTTTCGGATTATTCCGGTTTTGGCAGATATTATTTGGCGGCTATACGGAAAATGGCCTTTAACTGTCTTTTTAAGCACGGGAACACTGCGCTTGCCCAAAGGCTTTCAAGCATTATTTCGTCAAAAAGCAGCGAGAGAAGGCGCGTTCTCGACGCGAGTTTGCGAATCGGATGGTTCATTTTAGAGTGCAGGGAGCAGGATACTTCTCCACAGCTGCTCAAGGACCTGTTTGTGCTTTTGCCTGAGCAGGGTGCGCTATATAAACACAGAAAATGCATGAAAGCCATGCGCTGTCTAAGCAATGAAGACGTGTTGCAGACAATGCAGAGCATGAAGCTGGCTTTGTGTGCCGACGGGGGCGAAGAAAAGTACAAGAAGGTGTATGGCGCTCTGGTAGAGGCGACCCAGCGCGACTTGGATTTATACTCTGAATATGAGGAAACCGAAGATGACAGTGACGAGCTGTAGGCTTCCGCATAGGGAAGCAGAGCACGCGGGGTGGCGAAAGCCGGAGGGCCTGCTTTCAATTTTAAGACTGGCTCCTCAAAAGCCGAAAAATAAACGCCCTTTTCTTTGACGCGCTGCGCGTTATTTGTCGCCATTTTTGCATGGCTTCAAATGCGCCCGCTTTTTGCAAATGCAGCTGCTATGCTGTAGAGCACAGAAAGCTTGTATGGGCCTCCGCCCTTTGGCTTTTTTCCGGAGAGACAAAATATAATACTGCATTGTAAGCTCCTTTATCCTTTATTTATTGGAAGCGCAGGGCTGCGCTATCTTCTTAGCTTGGGCTGCAGCGCTCTGTATGTGTAGTACGCCGATCCAGCCAAAAGGAGCAGAGGGAGCGTCCAGAACTTCGGAAAGCCCCAAGCAAGGCGGAAAATTGAAATTTCTTTAAGGGAGACCGTTGAGTCGTAAGCCTCGTGTGGAGCCAAATCTGTATCGCACAGGCCAGCGATAGCTTTCCAGGCCAATAGTTCTGTCTGGTCATTCGGCCCACTATGCTTGTTCATATCTAAATAAGGTCCCCACACGCTTGCAAGATTTTCTTCAGGCCTGGGCCACAGCTTTCCCTGGTAGTGCATGATTCTCGGCAAAAGCTGAAAAACGTAATTTGAAGGACTTATTTTCATAAAGAATTTTATAAGCCTGTGCGCATACATTAATATGTAAGTTAGAATCCTAGGCGTTAATGGCCTATTTGGAAGATTGCTAATCATACTGGCGTAGTCTGGATCTTCCCATGGTGCTATAAGACAACTTCTCATTACACAACCATAGTCCAATTGTGATTGTTTCCCATCTAGAGTTGTCAATTTAAAAAATATAGCTGGCAGGATCAATAAAACACAGAACCAGCTAACGCTCACCAAAGAGCAGAGCTTTTCTGGAATTGGAGCAAGGTTCAAAAACAACACATGCACTCCAACCAGAAGCGACTGAAAGAATATCAGAGAGATGGGCCAAAAGTACCCAATTGTGCAGTATTTGACGACAGTTTTGCCCAGGGCGTGGTAAAATAGCACATATATGGATGTCTGGGCAATAAAAACAAGTAGAGAGGCTCTAAGCAGAATTTCTATTGTCTGTGCAAGCATAAAGTCTCCCACTTTCATCGTTCCTGTTTTAATGTTCTGCTTGCACAGCTTGTAAAACTTTGTTTTTGAAAGCGTGGATGTGATTATAAAGGCACAGAACATAAAGCCCATGTAGTCGCGTTGCATTTTCTCGAAAAGAGACTCAATGCACAGGTTATTTGCTACCAGCTCTAAGGTTCTGTCTATTATGTGTATTTCGTCCGGAGTAGCAGAGTTGTTGGCGACAATTTTGTTTTTTGCTTCAACAACTTTGTCCACTTCATTCAATATTTTTTGGGAGTTGGAAAAAAATGGCAAAGGCGAATCGTTAAAAGCTACTGATAAAATCCATGCAATAATCGTCCCGAAAAAAGCCATGCCGAATATAGAGTATCCTCTAAAGTACCGGTCAAAGTAAAGCGCCCGTCTAACCAGCTCTTTCATGTTAACAGCGCGCGCCCGCAGAAAAGACATCTCGTGC